>NC_056589.1:6328859-6618859 GCF_018340385.1 Cyprinus carpio | reverse complement strand
CCTCTTACTGCCTCATTATTGTTAGACAGTCCATAAACAGTGTGTCTATCCTCTGCACCTGCATGAGGTCTTATTGTTTGCCAGTCCCTCAAGTGTTTCTTAATATGACAGTTATTGTTTGAGATGTTCCCCAACATTCCCTTGGTCTGGACAGGAGATCCGCTATATGAATATCTCGGAGATGGTGAGGCACATCAAAATAGCACTTTTACACTGCAGAATGCATGGCGAATACTTTCGGTTTATCATACGCCCTTCTCAATACACCCCCTCTCAGATCCATCAAAGCAAGATTCCCAGTAGAAAATCAACTTTTGGGGGAGTCTAGTTTTTAACAAGCATTATCTCAAACATTTTTCCCTGGAGAGCAATTTAGGTCTCGGCACCGGAGGTCATCGTGTCTGTCTCATATTATCTGTGCTGTGGAGACCTACCCATCTGCTTGTTCAAAGCACCTTTCTGTTTAGGATGGCATGGCTGGAAATTGCTTCTGTCAGGACAGATAAGCAGCTCTGTGGGCGCAGTGGTCCGTTTACACCTCGTGACAATAAAGGTTTCAAAAGGAGGGGGGTTTGTAGCAATGCCAGAGAAGAACCATTTTTGGCTCCCCAAAGAACTTTTCAGTGAACACTTCTTTTAATAATCTAAATAACCTTTTTCCACTATAAAGAATCTTTTGTGCAATGAAAAGGTTCCAGGGGTATTAAAGGTTCTTCATGGAATAATCAATTCCAATAAAGAACCTTTATTTTTAAAAGCATAAATATAAAGCTTCTTTACTGGCATCAGTGGTTCCATGAAGAACCTTTAGCATCTATGGAACCTTTCTATTTCACACTAGTTCTGGTGGAAAAATGTTCTTCTGATTATTAAAATGTTCAAAAAAAGAATGGTTCTTTGAAGAACTGGTCCCTAAAATGTTCTTGGGGGAACCAAAAATGGTTCTTATATCGCATTGCTGTGAAAAACAGAAACACTTTTTGGAACTTTTATTTATTTATTTTTGAGTGTATGAAGAACCATTTGTGGAATGGATGTTAAAGGTTCTTCATGGAACCATATATGCCAAAGATCCTTCAACCTCCATGGGTCTCAATGCATTAGTCTGTTTTGTTCGTTTTCAGCCTCTTTTCTTTATTCATTTTCTGTTCAAGGGATTACCTTTCATACTTAATTTATTATATGAGGATGTTTGTTTGATGTCCCACATGTAAGCCAGGAGCTCTTCACTCTAAGAGGAAAGATGAATCGGTGTATCAGACATGTTAAAAGCTCTACTGAGCTCTGAACTTTTAATGACTCTAGATGTAAAATACTAGTAAGAGTCATTATATTTCAAAAGTATCTGAACCTTTGACTTAAATCAGTTGAGTATTCAAAGTCGTCTCTCTGCTCAAGCTCGACATAACATGGCTCGAAGCTGGCAGCTCTCAGGTCTCATTTGTTAAAAACCAAAGACAGGTCCATCAGCGGAAAATGAAGGACGGCCTTAATTGAATTTGTTAGAGAAAATTAATGACAAATGTTAAATTAATCCTGTCATTCCTAGTCCACATTTCATTTTTGTAGGTTGCCCTGACAGGCTATAAGTGCCATAGTTATGAACTACTGTACATCTTTTTGACAACTTATCCACCAAACGTGCTGCTCAGACACCAAAACCCGGAAAGGGCTTTCTGTCAGTGGTACAATATACATGCAATTGACAGATCACCATGATTTTCACAGATTTGGGATATTTAGAGTCTTATAGGGGAGAGTGGGGATGGTTGTAACATGGGTCAGATGTAACACTTCCAGTTTCTCCAATCAGGAAAAAGTTACAAATCACCTGATTCACTTCACACATGCTCAATTTAGTCCTTATTCCACGTGTGATTGAGTAGAGCCCTGTGGCAGACACAGCAGATTTTAGAGGGGAAACACTAAATTTCAGGTAAGAAAGTAACTTTTTTTTACTTCATTTATTTTTGTGATCGCAATGCCTGCTTTGTAGTTAAACCCATAAAAGTTCAACTATGTTTACTGTATGTCTGTGTAGATATTTTTCATGTAGGTTGTAAGTGCTAATGTTTTGGCTGTTCACTAGACTGAGCTAGTTCATGGCTACAAGAATCTGGGCTTGTTGTAACTTCAATGAAACATGTTACAGCCTACTCTAAGCAAATTTTTAGTTTTATTTTTATGCCCCACCCCAATTATGATGAAAACTCAGTGTTGAATAAAAGCTTTTATACATACTACTTGTGTTTACCTTTTTTTTTTTCTTTCTTTTTTAATTGCTAACATCCTTTTGTCCAATCTGTAGTCACATTTTCAAAACACTATACACAATTAGCACAACATCAGTCTGTTGTGACCATACCTTTATCACTATTCATGTTGTTTTCACACAATATTCAGTAAATTAACACATTTCTAAAATGTTTAAATTTTATTTTCCCATAAGCTTACCCCATACCAAAATCATATATTTTTCTTATATTTTTTACAAATGCTTAAACACAGCATGACAGAAATTAAGACCTAATGTTCCAAACTTTAAATATAGTGTAAGGCCTCTACTTCTGCAACAACAGCAACTCAAAAAAAATATCTCTATATAAAATATTGTAACAACTGATAAGCATTTTTAAGTAACAGATCACTAAAATATTTAGAAATAACTTATTCCAGTCTCAGTTGGAGGAATAGTCACGTGTTGATGCTCTTTCCATTACATCAATATAGAGTAAAAAAGACCTCTTTGAACTGGTTTTGTGGATGCAGAACAACTCGAATCAGAGAGAGAAAAAATAATGCCTGGGGGAGGGAGAGGAATAGTTGGAGGAAGGAGAGGATTAGTTGGATCAGAAGAAGATAGGTAAGGGAGAAGAAGAGGTAAGGGAGGAGGTAAGAACATGTGCTGGACTGTGCATTTTTATGTTTGTTTATTTGTTTTTCCCTGTTACACATGTGGAACCTATGAAAGCTTATTTCTGCCATGGAATATAAAGGGTAAAGGGTAATTGTGACTTGTTTTCATCTCACAGTTTTGACTTTTATTTCTTGCAATTGTGAATTTATCTCACAATTCTGATAAAGTCTGAATTGCAAGATGTAAACCTTGCAATAACTGCAATAAACCTTCCAATAATAGAAGTCCAAATTGTGAGATAAAAAGTTCACAATTACCGTTTTTACTTTTTTATCCTGTGACGGAAACAAGCTTGCATAGTAACCAAAGGCCATGTATGTTGTAATTTTTGTTGATCACTGGCATCAGCTTCCATGGGGGCACCATCCACATCCAAGCCCCACCCACTGGTAAGCAATTTCATTCAAGGTTCCAATTTAATTTCTGCATAGAGGACCCTAATTTTTTCTATTGTACATTCTATAAAGTAATGACTTATTCAGATTTAGACAGTATGTTGCCAAGAATGAACACATTCAACACTTAAAAATGTAAAAAGGGTTTCAGTTGAAGGTAACTAAATTACAAAAAAACAGTGGATTGTTATATTGTCTATGCAAGTAGAACTGAAACATGTATATCAAACATGTACAAGAGAGTAATGCAGTTTTTCTAAAGTAACTATTTGGCTAATTGTGTGATGTAGGTGTGTTGCTGTGCTTAGAGTTTAGAAAAAGTACTTTAAGTAACATTAAATGCTTGTTAGCAATTGAAAAAAAATGTAAAACTAAACTATTCATTATCTGTTTGTACTGAAAAGATAACAGCTACGTCATTTAATAGCAGGCACTTGTAACTAGTTTGAATCATAATTTGAATGCACTGGTGAACAAGAACTTTAAGATACAGACAGAAATGTTAAAAATGTTACAACCGTCCCGGTCTCCCCCTATTTTTATCCACATCAGTTAAGGTTATGCTAGCCTGGTATAAGCTTTCCCAGCTGAATTGAAAGCAAATGAGCTCTTTTGGTTGTGTTTGATATTTGTTTTGCAGCCACTAGTCTGTGTACATGAGAGATCAGATCGGGTTAGACATGGCCATGCACAGCTGATACTGTATAATGAGATCACACACCACTGCTACTGTGTCTATAGATTATTAAGTTATTTTATTTTATTTTTTTCCATGTACTGTATATTTTCAAAAGAGATTCATATGGAGATAGAATTGTTGAATAATTCCAAATAAATAATAAATTCCAAATAAATGACAAATAAATAGAATGAGATCCACAAATAAATCTTAAAGTTTCACAAACTTGAAATAAATTCACAAATTATTAAAATGATATTTTCAAAGAAAAAAAAACATTTTCACAAATACTTTTTTATGTCACAAACAACTTTGCATGGCATTTATTTGTGAATCACATCCTGTACATTTGTAGATTGCTACACCCATTTGTTGATCGCTCCCCGTACCTGTGTGAATGACTTTCTGTGCATTTGTGGATCGCTGCATGCATTTGTGGATTTACACAAATATGTGGACTCCACCCTCCATCTACTCAAGCCAATCAGATATCAGCCACAATTCGCCCACCAATCGAAGCACATTCCCGCTTTAACCAATCACGTTTTGCTTTACAACCAGGGCGGTCTCATCCTGAAATAAATTCATTCACCTGCAGTGGCTCAAATAGGAAATATAAGGGCCATAAAAATTGGTACAGTAAAACGTTTAAAAATGGATTTCGTTATACCATTAGACTGTGTATCAAGACAAGCCACAGTTTTTTTATTTTATATGCCAGATAAACAGCGCTTTAAATCTAAATTTTAAAAATAGCTCATTGTTATTTGATATACGAACGTTTATGTTGTTGTTGAATTTAAAAAAAAAAAAAAAGTCTCTACACTTTATTAAAATACTAACTATACAGTACATATAATTCACTGCCGTTTCCAGCTTAAATGAACACTGATGACAGTAAAACAGTAAGACTATTCAACTTTTCATGCAGTTTCTTGCACAATATCTTGGTATAATAATAATATGTTTAATTTATATAGCACCTTTCCCGAACTCAAGGATGCTGAACATGATACACCAAAGCAACAAATATTGATAATATTTGCCCAATTCAGTTGCAGTTAATAATCTGGCAGCAGAATTTTGAATGTACTGCAGACGAACGATGGAGTGAGCTGGTAAGCCAGAGAAAAGAGTGTTACAATAGGCAAGGCAAGGTATGTTATGGCCTCAAAACACTTAGTGCATGATTTGTAAATGAACAGATTTCGACATTTCCATAACATAACCAGCTCCATATGAATGGCATTTGTGCCATGTGAAACATAAATCATGATAAAGGAGTTCTTTTATACAAAAAAGCAAGCTAAAATGATGTTTTTTTTTTTTGTTTTTTTTCATTATTTTGTACCTGTCTGTACCTGAACTGTTTTTCAGCTAAATCAGTGGATCTTGGAGACAAATGTCTTCATAAAAATCGGTGCATTATTTTGTACCTGTTTGTACCTGAACTGTTTTTCAGCTAAATCAGTGGATCTTGGAATTTGTTACATGGCAGAGTGAAATGTACTGAAGGCCAGCCAATCAGATCAAAGCTAAAAGTTTTGAGCAAACTCTTGTGTGCAGTATGTGCAGTTCTGTGGGTGGTCTGAAAGTAAAACACTCAAACACATACATGTGCTTCACTTGTCTAATAAATTCTCTGTATATATGACATTCACTGACACAAACTTTAGTGCTCTTTCTCTCACTAAAGTCAGGTGAGAACACCACATATATGTGAAACATTCATCCTTCTGATGGGCCATGCGCACATCCATATAGAGGTGTTTTCACATTTGTCCAATCACACTGATGGGTACTGTTTTTTCCAAATCATCTTTTCCACACACACGGCATGCTGTCAGCATCACCAGAGCTCTTGTTAGCTGAGGCTCATGGCAGACACTTTCACTGGAGATTTTATGACTCAGAGTAACAGACCTGCATTACCTCTAAGTTCAGCTTCATTCCTCTAACCCTGGGAATATGATGGAGCACAGCAAATTTAGACTGCTTTGAATGTTTCTTCCACCTGCACATTCAGAGTTACTTCTTATGTTGTATCACATTCTTTAAGAAGAAAATAAAAAACATGTGCAGTTATTACCTTAAGAAACTGTTTCACCATGATCCATATCTTAACAAATGGCTGTAATTGGTGTAACCTAATGCACTCAGGTTGATTCAGTCATATTAAATAATATTTTTGACTTTGACTTGAACCAGTTGATTGAGATATTACCACACGTTCACATTTTTACACTAGGTAACTGTCAGGATTGGACCTGTTGTCATTTGTATCAGTTCCTGTTTTTTCCTTATTTGGAAGACTCTTTCGATTATCCTCTGCTCTGTGTTCCTTCCAGCAGCGTAGTGTGACAGAAGATCCAACCAAAACAGTGTAAATTGCATGTCTATCCTCCGTTTGTTTTCTGGCTTTCCTTTGTCCTTTTTCTTTCCAATGTGGTGTATGGATCCCCTCCTTCGCCCGGAATATCTCCTCCTCCTGCTCAAACACCAGAATAATCCGGCTCATGGCATGCTTTAGTGCATTCTTTAGTGCATTCTATGACGCCAGTTTGAACACCACGTACATTGCGCCGTCATCTGAGGATTCTCCCCTATGGCAGCCCCTCTGCTTGCCCTCAGCCCACCATCTAGTCTGCCCTCCCACCCGCTCCAGCCTCCTCCACCTCTGTCGTCTGGCAGCCCCTCTGCTTGCCCTCAGCCCACCATCTATGCAGTGCCAGCCCCGCAGGACTGCCATCCTCCAGCGTTTCAGTGGTTGGAGTCTTCCTCACCTCTGCCTTCCAGCCTCCGAGGCCCGGACTCCACATCACCCCCTAGGCCCAGCGGCTCCACCTCGGCTCCTAGCTCCATCGGCTCCACTGTCAACAATCGATCCATCAGCTCCACTGGGCTCCCTTGTACCTCCGACTCCGCCTTGGTCAGGTGTTGACCTGCCAGTTGCCTATGGACTCCTCTCCACTGGCTGCACCTAGTTGCTCCATCCCACCAGCTCCATTGGGCTCCTTCCTCCCGCCAGCTCCACCTTGGTCACTCTGGCTCCGCCGCGGATCTCTGGATCTCTGCCTCCACCTTGGTCGCCAGGCCCCTGGCTCCACCCTGGCCCCCGGATCCTCAGCATCACCTGGCTCGTTGGCTCTCTGTCTCTGCCTCGGGCTCCTGCTCCGCCTCCATTGGTCGCCCCCCTGGAGTCAGCGGCCATTCCTCTCCCATGGCTTCTCCCACCGTCGGCTCCACTTTGGGCCGCTGTTATGGCTGTGGCCTGGGTCCAGCTGGGCTCCTCCTGCTCCAAGCTCCTCCTGTCTCCTCCCTGGCTCATCCCGCCATCGTCTCCTCTCTGGCTCCTCCCTCCGTGGTCTTTGTCTGGCGGCCCCCTCCCGAAGGTCCGTCCTCCACCGGAGCCTCCTCACAAGTTCCCACTCATGGCTCCTCCTGTTGTTGTCTACGGTGGGAGGACGCACCTTCTGGGAGGGGGGTGAAATGTCAGGATTGGACCTGTTGTCATTTTGTTGTCAGTTCTTGTTTTTCCTTATTTGGTCTGTTTGCTGTCCTTGTTTATTGACGGGTCTACCAGTTACATACATGTGTCTTCCCCTCATTATCCTGCCTTTATAAGCCTAGTCCTTTCAGTTCAGTTTTGACGGGTCTACCAGTTACATAATATTCAATTACAATGCTTCATGTTTGTTTTATGCATGTTATTTATTTTCATTTAACACAATATTCCAAAGTTACATATTAAAAACTTTAATTTAAGTTATACTGGTAAAATAGTAATTAAATATTAAAAATCATATTCAAAAAAAATAATAAAAAAAAAACACTTTATTTTAAGGTGTTCTTGTTAAAGTGTAATTATACATTTAAGTACTGAGTTATATTAATTATATACATAATTAATTGTATAAATAATTGTTATTATAATTGTAAGTACATGTAACGTGTAACAAGGATACCTTCAAATAAAGCGTTACCAAAAAATATCCAAATTCATGTTAATTCAGAAATGAAAAGCATGCTCACCATATAAGAAGTGTACTCAAGTCGCTGCATGCCTGCACTGCATTTTGTATTGTGGGGTTAATTATTAAATCATGTGATAAGAAGTCACATTAAGGCAGGTAAGAACCCAGAATCCCTCAAACCTAACTTGACAACCTTACCTCTGCTTTGATAAGTCATAGTTCACATAGTTCACAAAATGTTGACCAATAAATCTATACTGACCATCAAAATCAAATTCACACCACTTGCTTTCTCAAATGACATAACATCAGCTCGTACTGCACCATACCCCTAACGGCATTGCACCATCACCACCATAGTGACGCCCCTGCCCGAAATGATTAAAAGCTCACACGTCCTCAAACACGACCTCTGTCTCAGGATGTATGCCATTAACTGATTTCTCTCAGTCAGACAAAAAGAACAATTCAGATACAATTTTATAGTTTACAAACAGTTGCACTCACACACACTTGCATCCTCAGGTCTCTCCTCAGTTCCCATGATAACAAGCTCTAATAATATGCATTTGACAGTCTTGTGTCTGTTTTGTGTATGATGGTGAGCTATATTGAGTAGAATAATTAACATGTCTCCCTCCCAAGTCTGAACCTGCTAATCAAGTGGTAATGAAAGCAGTGTGTCGTTCACATGGCGTGTTTGGATGGAAGACTTCCCAGATTACAATGAATTTCAGCACCTACTCTGAATAGGATACTGATTAATTATAGCATATGCGTTGCATTCTATATGCAATTTAACTTTCTCATACTGTAGCTGTCTTGCCTTCTGACCTTATAAATATTTTCAACATTAAAAGCATATTATGGCCAGGCCAGGTGCTATGTGACTATGAAAAACCATCAAGAAGGTCTAAAATGTACCCATTAGTATTCCCATTACTATTTGTTTTAAAAGACTTTCCTGATTGGAGTTGAATTTAATTGATTTGCATTTTGAGTTAATTTTTCTAGTAAAAACCCATTTCTGAAAGAATTTGCTTATGCTCACCTGGGCTAATCAGAAATATAGTAAAAACAGAAATATTATTACAATTTAAAAAAAACTGTTTTCTGTTTGAATATATTTTAAAATGTAATTTATTTATGTGATGTAATACTGAATTTTCAGCATCATTACTCCACTCTTCAGTGTCACATGATCTTTCAGAAATCATACTATGCTGATTTGCTGCTCAATTACATTTATTTGGTTTCTTTTCTTTTTTTTCATTAAAACATACAACTGAATTGTAAATTATAATAATAAATTATAATAATATTCGACAATATAACAGATTTTACTGTATTTTTCATTAAATAAATGCAATTTCAGCTTTGCAAACTTTTGACCAGCGTAGTGTACTTATGAATTTCCCTGGTATATCTTTAATTTTAGTGTATAAGAACAGATTAAAACAATAATTTAGGACCTTGGTGGTTCTCTGTTCATGATTTAAGGTTTCATGTTATACTGTAAATTTATATATTATATATCACTGTCCAATTAAATTTCCAAAAAAGAATTAGCAGTAATAGCCATTTGGGTGCGTAACATATAGTTTTAGCCAAAATTCAATTAGCATCTGTTCTCTGTGCTTTAGAGGGGGATTCTATATCAGTTTTCCAAAAGCAATTACAGTAAGTTTGTATGGATCAATCGTGCGTAACATATTTTGACCTTGTTCTCTATTCATTTATTCATGCAGCAGTGAAGTTTGTGCCTTTAGAGGGTGGATTCTAATTTGTTTATGGATCACTTTGTTGTTGATAATGTTTTGTGGCCCTTGTATTTGGCCCCAGCCAGACCTGGGACAAGTACCTGATTATGACGTGATAAAGATTGGCTCTCCTCATGAATTTTAGCTCTTGTTGACCTGCCAGAAACAGACATAATTATCCACTGATGCGTGAGTGTGTATGCGCATGAGTGTTTAACCATAAGCGTGTCCAAGTGCTAAGAATAAAGTACAGTTTTTGTGAAACTTTGTCAACTGATAGAAACTCATTTTCACATCAGTGTTGCCTATTTAGTGTTACTAGCCTATTTAGTCATAGTTAAGTGATATGAGAGATAGTACAGTATAGCAGAAATGGGCCACTTTGTTTTACAATAAATTGGAGAAATTGAAACATCCAATATCAATACCTTCAAAAATGGCAAAGTCACCAACTAACTGTTAGAAGCTCTAAAAATTGTAAAGTGTTTGTTATGATGAAACTTATGCACAGCCATTGATCAAACAACACATGTACAATGAAAGATTTGTTTATTCATACATTTAGCATTATTTGATGGTAAGATACAAAAGTTATACAGGAATAAATAGACATATTTCCTTAAAAGAATATATTTGCTCAAACAATTAAATGATTTTCAATATTACACCAAGAGATCTCATTCTCTTTGAGAATATCCCTTGACTGTAAGGCTGCGCTCGGTATGCACATTCACAGTGAGCAACAGACACGGCTGGATGCACGTCAGTCACATGGGCTGTTAAATAGACTCCCCCTGTGGAAGCTCTCAGTGAGGTGAAAGGTCATTGAGCCGTTTCCTGATGGAAATGACTGATGTAGCCGCTTTTGTGTTGAAGCAGCATATCAAACATCCAGACATCCATTGATTTTGAACGGCTCTTGTTGCAATTTTTCCAAGAACAATCCCAGCATGTGCCACGGTAACACTCGTGTGCACAGCAGGAGAGCAGCGGCTTCCTCAGAAAAGTCAAAATCGAGCCATTCGGATAATAAATGCCTTTGGAAACAAGCCCTTTGTTTGATATTTCTGCCTGTGTCAGTCAGGCGAACCCCGCAAGGTAGCGGTCATGTAATGAAGACATCAAAAAAGGAAGCTAGTTACTCATCTGTAGTATCTAAGTGTGTTCTCAGTATCAAAAGTGTGCCTCCCACCAGCCCTGCCTTCCCAGAATGCAGCTTTTACAGTTACATGAGGGAGACCCATTTTTCCATAATTAACCACTTTCTATTTTTGCAATTATTTTTATGATACTCTACATTACGGTGCCCCAAAGGGACATGGTGATGGCAACAAAAAAATGAGATGACATTACATTTACTTTTTCATTCTCTCACAAACTTTTTGCGTTCCCCTGAGAAGCATTGTGTTCACTCACAAAAATTAACTCAAACAAATAACAAGAGAACGCAAAAAAAACTATATTTCATTGCTTTCCTCAGTTTCTCAGATGAATGCAAACTTTTTGCAAGTGAACGCAAATTTTCTTTGAGACACGCAAAGATACCTCAAATGCGAGAGAACGCAGATGTTTTGCAGGCTTTTTACTAAAGAACTCACATTAATTTTTCTTTTATATAACAAAAAGTTTCTAGGGAGAACAACAATTTTGTGAGAGAACACGAATAAAACATATTTGTGCAAGAGAGCATTACCATTTTCTGAGCGATCACAATCATCCCCCTCACAATGCATGTTTTATTAGTGAACACAAAGTTCCTGCAGGAACACAACAATTTTGCGCCAGAATGTGAAAACATTGAAAAAATATTTTTCCTATCATCTCTCTCTCTCTGTCTCTCTCTCTCTCTCTTTTTCTATCACAAGGTCCCCATAGGGGCTCCATAGTATATACATGGATTTTAAAGCAGGGAATGCAAATGAAACATGGCAGCAGAGGAGAGGCGTGGAAATCAAAACAGAAGGAAATGTTGTTGTTGTTCTGGTAAAGAGGTAAATTACCCAAAAACAAGAATTCTGTTATAATTTATTCACCTATCGGTCAAAACCAGTCTGACTTTCTTTCTGTGGAACACAAAAGACAATATTTTGAAGAACTGTTCTTGTTCATTGTGTAATTGCATGGGAATTACACAATGTGTTCAACAGAAGAAAGTGAAACAGGTTTGGAATTACATGGGGGTGATTAAATGATAACAGAAATTTCATTTACGGCTGAACCATTTCACATTTAGCAAAGAGAGGCATGATTTTCTATGGAGGGACTTGAATGGAACTTCAGCACTTTCTTGTAATCCACAATGACCGACTCTTATCACACACCGGCAAGGTCAAGAGGTCCAATGAGGAGGAGAATCCTTTAGGGCAATTAAACTCAGCTACCTTGTCATGGGAGATGGGTGAGAAGGAGAAGTCAGAGGAGACAGATGCTTTTTACCACCCACTCTTTCTTTCTCACTCCCTCTCAGACTCTTTCTGCCCATCTTAAAGGAATATGAGGCAAAATATTGTTTCACAAAGAAAAAGTGTTATTTTAAATGTACAAAATACTACTGCCAGGATGCAAAGCAATTCATTCAAAATCAAAATGGTACAGAGTTTGTTACATAAAAATTACTTGTTGGTCTAGGGGTGTCTTTTGCTTTGAGTTCAAGGAGTTCAGAGTTTAAATCTTTTTTAATCTGTGAATGTATATCAGCAGTGAGGGGCGTTTGTAAGCATTTTATTTAGTAATATCACTTAAATGGAGATTGCAGATGAGAGCTGAGCAGGAGAATTGCTGCACTATAAAAGAATCCACCACTGATGAGTGCTACAGCAAACAGGCAGCAGAACAACCTTGAAACTGAGCAGCAGATAATGCCATTCCAGATCACACACTAATTCATTTTCCACATTAATGATGCCTATTTTCAAATATGTTTACCACAGATGTGGCAACACCTTGTGCAGATTTATATATTTACACATTATTACATTGGGATGTTGTACCACTATTTAAAAAGAATCACACATTAGCATACTTTTAGTTTCCAGCGGCTTAACTCCATGTTCTTTATGATTGTAAAATATATTGTAGTTAAAAATTATGATTGTAAAATATATTGTAGTTAAAAATTATGATTGTAAAATATATTGTAGTTTAAATTTATTTTAAATGCAATTAGTTACTTAACGTTATTTTTGTATTTTATTTATTTATTTACTTTATTAGGACTTCTTTGTATGTCATTTCTTAATTTTGAATTCTGTTGTCATTGAAATATGGTTAAAGTGTACTACTTAAAGTGCTGACAAGCTATAGTAAATTACAATATACTTTAATATAATTTCTATTGAAACTTGTATGTCATGTATTTAAATACATTTGGAATTACAATTTTAAAATCGTTACAATTTACTATATTTAAAATATATGTAATATAAAATAGCATAGTTACTATAGTTAAAATTATTGTTTAATTATATAATTAAAGGACTGTGCTTTAGTATGTTAGTCAACACATCAAAATAAGTGTTTACTTATTTTGTAAATGTACTTTAAAGCAGAACAAAAGATTATTAAAACAATTTTAAATAAACTTTTAATGTGTGTACTTACTGTGTTAAAAAGCTTAGTCATGAAAGTGTAAGTACACTTAAGTGGCCTTTTATTTCAGTATTAATATATTATCTGCAAGTACAGTTTAAAAAAAGACAGAGATTTGAAGTACACTACAAGTGTACATTTAATACAGTTAAACACTTCCTTTCCACAAGGGTTTATAGATCAGACTGGTACGTCCCTTTCTGATATTCTGTTGTATTCAATAATGTTGTCATGACAACAAAGCTGCAGACTGGATAAACTTTACTCAGATAAGGATTGTAAGCAATTATATCACGCCAGTCTCATGCCAAATTGTATTATCTTGTGGTTCTATTTTCAAAATAGTGTGTATTTGAATGTTTAAGGTCTGGTTCACTTTTGTTGTAATAGCTAATAGCCTTACTGCAATTGTTAAAAACTGAGGGACAAGACAAGATTATTTTCAGAGATAATCATCATTATACCACAAACGCTGTGGCAACATTCCTTTAACTACTGTACATGAATTGGGTTGACTGGCAGGAGACATTAGAGTGGCACACTAGTGCCTTTCTGTGGTCAGCGAGAGCTTTGCATCTGAGTCGACTCTCACCCTAGGCTTGATCTGTGGGAGCATGGCTGGGTGTGATTCTTTAAAGCTGGCAAAGGAGCAATCGATCAGCCGTATTTTGAGAAGATGCATAAATCATTAATAGGACTTTCTGAAGAATTTGGCACGATTTCAAGGTATCTCCAACAGCTAATGGGCTCAGCTGCTGATTCTTGATTGGTAGGACAAAACACACCACAGCAAAAAAATAATTGCACAGTACAAATACGTTATTTTAGATAGTTGGAAGTATTATTCATCTATGCATGAGTACAAACTCATTTGTTCCATTTTCTGACAATATGTGTTTCCCATATCATTCAGTAACGTCAAAAACTGTAATCAAAACAATAAGATTTAATTTAAGATTTAATTTTCATAAATGTTGACAACAGGTGGGAAAACCTTACATACTGGTAACTCAATAAGATTGCATTTGTTAACAATAGTTGTTAGACTACATTAGTTAACAAACAATCAAAATAAAAAAATCATCATGCATTTAGTAATTTTAATGTCATAATTTACTAATACATTATTCAAATTAGAAGTTGTGTTTGATCAGATGTTAATATTATTCAATGGATCTGATAGATAGATAGATAGATAGATAGATAGATAGATAGATAGATAGATAGATAGATAGATAGATAGATAGATAGATAGATAGATGGATAGATGGATTTATATTTAGATTTATGTGTTATAGACAGTAGATTTAGATAATGTCATAATTTTGATACAATGAAGAGAAAGTCAGATAAAACTGTTCACCAATAAAAGTGTAGTATTTCAGCTCTATTTAACATAGCATGTTTAAATCCAGTACACAGAATTCCCAAATCAGTGCAGAGATGTATAAAAGCTGTAAGATAGGTATCATACAGAGAATGGCTTGACAGCTAATAAATATATTACTGAGTGACTATCATTGGTTATTACATGGTAGTAAATGTGTGGTCATGGTGCCATGTTAAAACAAAATATACATTTTAGATTTATTTTGTTGTTGTTGTTTTTAGTGTGGAGCACTAAATTATGATCTCCGTTTTCAATTACCCACTGAATCCCCACTTAGCAAAGACATCTTCATTATAAAGCACTGGTTATAATGGCTCATTATGCAGAGTAGTGGAGCTCTGCAGTCCAAAAACAAATTGGAAGGGTTTTTGCCATTGTTAGATCTGTGAGTGTTGACAGAAGTCGTGCTAAGTGGAGGGCTGTTCTTGGCACGCGCTCCCTGACATTGGCATACAGATCCAGCTGCAGTGACTCTCTCCGGTTCATCAGAGCAACCCAGTCCCTAAGTTGCCTTTTTGGCCTGCTTTTGGCAGGCAAGCAAGTCCAATTTCCACAATGATATGAAAATTTTACGCTCAAGTAGTTTGAGAATACTAGGGGAGAATAGCAATGCCAAATTCCTGGAAATTAAGCAAGTTGGCACAGCATGCCAAACTAGCTCTTGACGTCCCGGTTCAGCAACCTTGAACCAGTTTGTTAGCATCCCAAATGAACAGTGACAGGGCAAAGATATGAATTGCATAAATAAATGAATGAGTAAACAAACCAGAGTGTGGGCCGAAGCTGGTCTCATGGCAATCCAGGGGCTTGAGCTCCATGGTTAGTGATCAGCAAATAGCTGGGCGTGCAGATAAAATTCAGTTGGACATGAAAACGGCTAGTGTTAGCCACATGGAAAACTCAAAAGCAAATATTAAACACTTGTTTCGCTCCCAGCGCTTAATGTACTTGAATTCTTTTAAAGACTGTTCCAGGTTTCAGTGAGATATTTTGTTTCAAATATTCAACATTGCATCATATTTAACCACGGTTTTCAGCTAAAATATGTTTTTTGTGATGTGACGTCTCAAAACCAAACAGTAATTAAAGTAGAAATGTATTTATATCAACAGAAGAGCCCTTTTAAATGCCAAGTAAATTAATACACGTTACCTCAGTGCACAAAAGCCTGCAGAATTGGCGAGAATTCACCAGCAGCGAATGCCGGCACAAATTTGTTTTTTCGCGTTAGCTGTGAATGTGTTGCTCTACTGAGTTAGTCTCATCACATAGATTTTTATGCTGGTGCTGGTTAATTGGCTCAGAAAACTATTTATGCATTTCACGCCCCACATTACCATCTGTCTCTTCACAGAATATCTTGAATCATTCATTTGAATATGGATGAAATAGGACATAATGTGACAACTTTGGAAGAAAATTAGAAGCGACAAAAACTTTCGTTTTTTGAGTCCATATTTCTAGTTAACACAGTGTCATAACCGCAGATAAACAGCATGTTTTCCTTGTTAGTCTGAAGGGTGAAATAAATTCACAACATTGCCCCACCACTGCAATCTAGGCACATGATGTGGCTCTTTAAAATGCAGACAGTGATCACATGGTGCAGCTGGATATGTGCCCAATCAAAATGCTTTTCACCATAATTTGATGAATAACTTTCGCTATGATCAATAAAGAATGTACACAAACATCATCCCTTTTAACTAGCACAAAATTAACTGCGGCAAGCAAACAGTGCTATGTTTTGTGAATAAAGTGCAATAATGAGTCTACACTCTTAAAAATAATGGTTCTTTATTGGCATGGATAGCTCCATGAATTTGCACTAAAAAGAATAATAATGATTTACAGTAATTTAAATACAGTGTAGTGCTATCTCAGCACATTTAGCAAGTTTTTGTGACAAAGAAAAATCAACAGATATGATACAACATACTGTAGCTATGCACTACATATCAAATAAGTTCTAATTGGCTGTGATTTTGTTGCTTAGTGGAGAATTTAGCTTTCATAAAGGACAGAAAAAACTGCTTGCTTCCAATTAGAAATGTCTAAGTTGAGTTTAACAGTAAAGACTTACATCCTTAAGGCCGCAAATTCCACAGGATGATCAGATCAGCTGGGAAATACGTTTGTTCCATATGACTACTTCTCAATGTACTTTTAAAGACAACCAAGTTCTTTCTTTGCTTTTTGCTGCTTGTTAAAATGGCCGCAGAGCTGAGGAGGACATTAGGTTAGTTGAGGCCTTGTTCCACCACAGTGATTTCTTGGCACCCATAATTTTCCATTGCCAGAATAATTCCTGGTGGATTCTGTGCCCTTTTGCATGCTTGAACACTGGCTGGGCCGACAGAGAGCCTAGTGAACCATAAATACCAGCACCATCCCTAGAGAAGAATGACTTGCAAAGTGTCACAGAGAAACAAACGTTAGTTTTTTTTCGCTTTTTTCTCAGCATGGACAGTCCTCATAAATCAATGGACGCTGACGCTGTTAATCTTCTCCGCTTTGTCATATGCTAAGACCAATGTTTCGTTTTCCAGGTGAAGGAATGTAATGAATCATTCGTTTCAGAAAGCTTTGAGGCACTGCCTCTTCTCTCAGGATACAAGGACCTCACTACAGTATTCATTTCCTGTTTTAAAATAAAATGGTAAAGCTTTAGATTACTGCGAAAGTAAACAGAATTTACAGCATAACTATACTTTTGTAATTATAGTGTACATATTCAGTACAAACAAATAAATATAAAAAAATAAAATTCTTAATTTGCGGAATAAATTGAAAATAATCTATAAAAATACAAATAATACGCTACATTAATTACTTGAAACTAAGGGGTACCTATTTTAATATTACGTGATATGTATGACCTAACAACAATGTTATTTGTTATTTGCTAGCGATTTAGCAAAAACATACACTGTGGCTTGATTTGACCCAATTTGGGTTGATATCAGTAATAAGTAACCTGACGGTGCTGGGTTAGGAATGTGGAGGATGTGAAAGAGAGCTTGCAGCTAGTCACGCGAGTTCAAACACAAACGGTTCTGTGAGCAACGAAATCCGTGACTGCGGTGTGGGAATTCCTTTAAAACTGGAGCGATAAATTAAACCCGTGGTGAGCACGAACTGGAAACAGCTGGAATGGAGCAAGTGTATATTTGCACAGTTATTACAGAGAAAAATATTGCACTAGTTTTAATTTAAATGTTTGATGATAAATTAAACCCTTTAAATTTTATTTATTTTTTAATAAAAACACCACAGTATACATCCACTGAAATAAAAATGTTGTATCATGTATTTTTTTCTGCGAACAGCTGGAAAGAGGTAAGCTTGTTTTAGGCTGCATTGAACCTTTGTAACCTTGGTATTTCATGCAAAGTTATTTGGTGATAGTTGGAGTTGAGAAGTTGTTGAGATCGACAAATAAGCTTTTATGAGGTAGTAGACTCATGAATTATAAATCATAGCAGAATCTCATTAACTCATTTGACTAGATGTCCAGTTTTGTTGTTCAGTAATCTCCATCATGTATCCTTTAAAAATAGAATATGTACCCCATGGTTAAAAAATACCTTTAGGCCTATAATAAAATACCAATAAAAAATTATAAAAAGTATATCGTCTTTCTAAATTATTCCCAAACATAAGATTGTTGTGAAGGCATACATACCATGTAATATTAGAATAAGTACCCCTTAGTTTCAAAATACTTACAGTATAAATGCGTCTGCTAAATGACTAAATGTAAATGTAATTTTACAGGTTTTTCGCCTTGATTCTGCAAACGTCACATATTATTCTGCTATACCTACACGGAGGTACTGAATAGGTACACTATAATTACAAAAAAGTTACCCCCTAACTTTAGTTTATTTTTACACAGTTCTTTGCAGGTTACATATCTGGTTGTTACCCCCTTATTACCCAAATGTAACACATTGTTCCCTTATACCTACACGTACGTTCTTTATACAGTAGGTACACTATAATTACAGAAACATGACCAATTCTCACTATTAACTAGTTGCTTATTAGCATGCATATTACTAGCATATTAGCTGTTTATTAGTACTTATAAAACACATTAATGCCTTACCATAACAACTACCTTAGTAACTATTAATAAGATGCAAATTAGGAGTTTATTGAGGCAAAAATTATAGTTAATAGTGAGCATTTGTCCCCAAACTAAAGTGACCACATTTTTTCTTCTAAAAATCATACATTTTCATACAATTCAAATTGTACAAGTTTAAATTGCCACCACTTAAAATACTTACATTTCCTGTCAAATACTTACATTATCATGTCATATCAAACTACAACTTACAACAACAACAATAATAATAATAATAATAATAATAATAATAATAATAATAATAATAATAATAATATGCCAAAAAAGCACCATAAAAGTTTTCCATATAACTAAGTAAGGGACTTTTTATTATTGTAAATTACTGGAAATTATTATGGATATTCCTCAGCAGAGATGAGTCATAGTATTTTTCATCTGTTTTCTGATGATAAAGACTGTACGTTTTAAATGTGTATACAGTATCTTCTAAAAGGTTTTTGACATATTCATTAGCACATTAGCATATAGATAGTCTCAAAACCACATAAACTTGAACTAAAAGCTACAAAAGAAAGAGTTTTGTGTTCATGGCTGTTAACAGCCTTATTATATTTTTAAAGGTACTCTGTGCTACCTGCAAAGAGTATAATTATATTCTGTGGATTACTAAACACTTTAATTGGCAAGATTTGGTGTGCCCAGCTAGGGAGATATTCATTAAAAAACTCAGCAAAAAATAAAAAATAAATATTATTTTAATATTTTTCATAACAATTACCTTGTATCCTGTGTTTTACGGTTCTTTTAATTTTCTTTTTAGAGAATTGTAATTAGAAAGCCAGATAGCATGCTTCAAATTATGAACAGCAAATAATGGCATGAGCCCAGTTACTAATGCTCTCAGTCATTTTTTCTTGGAAAAGGATTAGGGTGAAATAAAAAGAAGGAAATAATAGACGAGGAAAACAGTGAGAGAGGGAGCTTTCGGATCACCAAAATCTGAAACTAAAGAATACATCACATCTGGTCATTGTCTTTCAGCTGTGCAATGTCAAGAGGTAACCCAAGGAAGAAGAGCGAATGAAAGACTGAGTCCATCACCCATTTATCAAGAGTAAGGTGCATGAAATTGGCTTTTAACCTTGTAGTTAGGAGATTTAATTGGAAATCATGCTTTTGCCAGGGGAGAGGAGGGTGGGGAGGAAGGTGTCCAAACAGCATGATTAATGACTTTTGGGACATGAGACTTTGAGCTAATGAGAGACTCGGGAGGGGCTGAGGTTCAGGTGACTAGCCAATAAGGACAGGAGGAATAAGATCTGCAACATTAAATGGACAGATTACACTTATCTGTTGGACATGAGTGGAAACATGTACCAGTGAGGGTAGCTGGTCTGGAACATGGAGCAACAGATGTCACCATGGCCCTTTTGTGAAAGAGCATTACCCTGCAGTCTTTAACACACCCAGCGCCATGCAGGAATCACCTCCCGCACCAATGCAGCCCACAACAGATGGACAAACAGAGGAACAGATAGAGGGTAAATGAGAAGGCCAGTTCACACAGCGTGTTTCAACATGGTACGTGGTCAGCATACGCTTGCAGAGTTATACCACCGCAATTCTGATTGCGCTCCTACTGTATGTCCATTTTATGCCAACAGGATGCTGAAGCTGGTGCCCAATCTGAAACCATTCAGCACATTCCCACCTCAGAAGAGGCAGTTCTGGACCATAAAATTTGAGGATCCCAAAACAGGAGCACTATGGCCAGTGTAAATCTATTCAGTGTAATTAACACGTTTTTTTTTTTTTTTTCTTCGTCAACAATAACAAAGACAAAACAACAACAACAACAAAAAGTGTATCATGATGATAACTAAAAAATAAATTATTAAAAATCTAACATATAAAAAGCACATTGTTGACAAAAAGTCTAAGAAAAAAAGAGAAAAATACTATACACACACACACACATACACATTAATAATATATTCTTTAACAATATGTATGTATGTTTGTGTGTGTTGGTATAAATATATATAAACAATGCAATAATAATGCTTTGTACCTTTTAGGTACTAATATGTACACTTTAGATACTTACATTTATCTTTAAGGTACCAATATGGACTCTTTAGGTACAAAGGTGTGCCTTTTGAAAAAAAACAGCCCCATATACAACATTCTAAGGATTTTTTTTTCTGAGAGTGTATGAACTATGAACTATGAACTAAGACAAGACAGTACAGGTAAAACCATTCCCGTTTCAATAGCACTTACATACACTAAACCAGTTTTATATTCTATATTCTAAGGAATGGTTTGTTCATATGGTTTGTTCAATGGTTTGTTCATGTTATATATATATATATATATATCTCAAACCTAATTTATACAACCTTATATCCCTAAAAGCATGGTAAAAATATATTTTCTTCTTGCTATTGACAGTAATTTTAGCACTCTGCTGACACTCTAAAAATAAAAAAATGTCAAAAAAAAAAAAAAAAGATTTTTTTAAGCTAGCGTTATCTAATATTCAGATAAAATATTGACTAATATATATATATATATAACAAAACAAAATCAAATCAAACAAAACAACTTCATCAGCTTACTTTGCATGTTAAAATATGCTCTCATCAAACAAAACAACTTCATCAGCTTACTTTGCATGTTAAAATATGCTCTCAAAACTCATAACACTTGTAAACAAAGAGTGGGAGGCAGCATGCTCATTTTTGGGCATTATATTATAACAGTTAAACTGGCTGAGCACCGCTAACACCATTTTGATGGACAAGAGGTATCAAAATGGCCTCATCTACCCGGGCCAGTCACACCTGAGTATATTCTCTCCTCGCTGTCAATATAAATTGAATTCACACATAGTCAGCACAGCTCTCAAATATCAGCAGCATATAAATCAGCCCGCCAACGAATAAAAGGTACATTTTAAATGAAGCAGTGTAATTTTCAAGCGGTAGATGGGATTCTGGAATATAAATTATGTGCTGACTGTACAAGTGCCAGGCTTGGGTAATTCCACCTGTGCAACTCGATTGGCATATAAATTCATGCCACGCACCATTTGGTTGTTAATTTATTTTGCTATTCATGCATCTGCGCATCTGGGCTCGAACACTGTAAATGTTTCATATCGTCATTTAACATTAACTTGTACAACACGGCACTCGAGTGCTTTACTAAATGTGTCCGTAAATAAACTTTTTTTTTTTACACTGAGATAAAGGATCATCATGCACAGCTCTTCCCACAACCAACTAATTTCTCTCCAACCTTGTTGGGCCCCTGCAGGGGCTGAGGACGTATCCTTGAACAGGAGCCAAACAGTAGTGTATGTTTTAGATTTAAAGGAGCCTGGAGAAGAGCTCTCAGGCTGCTGTGGGGGAAACTGAAGTGGAATCTGAGATTTTGATATAAATACCTGACCCTTTGCTTCTCACCACTTTCTAATTATATTAAGATTAATTGGCTGGGACCATGAGGGACCGGGCTGTGGGTATTATTGTGTTAATGCAGAGCACTTTGTCTAGGAGTCCCTGCACTGGTGGGCGACGACCTAATAATGAAACTGGCTGAAAGGTGCGACAAATATAGTGGGGAGCAAACAGCGTGCTGTGGCAAACAGCATCAGAAGTCTTTGATAGGGCCACTTTAACCAAGGGCATTGGATTAAAGAGCTGCTTTACCCACTTATCCATGTGTGATGCTGATACAGAAGTAGCCTCCCACTGGTACATTCCCAACCACTATTGACTTTCTAAAGTCCAGCCCAGATTGCCTAAGATGCCTCTGTCTGCACCGACAGGCCCGCAGAGACCGGCTGTCCATCAGAAAATCACAGGGAATTAGCTTCCCATTTAAGTATAAACGTTAGGTGTTTTATAGTAATCGCTGTTTAAACCACTGTGTTTCTTAATTCTAGGACTTACAAGTTGTGTAACTGGCATGTTATCTTGTCTTGTCTTGCTACATTTCTCTGTCTATTAAAGATCTCTCTCAGGTCCAACTCCACCCACACTAATGTATAAACCAAGCTGTCACTCAAATACAAATAACAGTGATGGCTAGAAAGAATCTGTTTCTGAGTCGATGAAAAGAATAAAATTCTTAAGGAGTTTGGCATGATGTTTTATAATATTGTTGTCACTTTATTTTAAGGTCCAATTCTCACTGTTGACTATGATTTTTGCCTTAGTAAAATCTTAATTTGGTGCTTATTAATAATAATATAGTTTTTCAGTTTAGGTATGTGGAAAATGATTAAAGGATCTAAAATATGGTCATGTAGAAAAGGCATTGATATGTGCTTTATAAGTGCTAATAGACAGCCAACATGCAAGTGATATGCATGCTAGTAATAAGCAACTATTTAATAGTGAGAAATGGTCCTTACAATAGTGTTAGCAATATTTTGGTATTACAAAAAAAATGCTTCAGTACTCATTAATATTTGAAAAAAAAACATCAAAAGTAAAACAGAAAATGGTATCATCAGGACCCCAGCAGACCACCATAATTGTGCGTCAAGGTCAATATATCTCAGATAATTTGAACTTTTTTTGAAAAGTCTCAACTGGATACTGAAAGCACTTTGGCATTTCTGTAATTGAAGTCAGACACATACAGTGTTTCTGCATGTTTTATGAAAGTAAATTTAAGACTTTTAAAGACCCTCTTAAGACCAAGTAAAGAACATTTTAGGAATACGATGAGTTACATAAGCAACACTACAAAGTTTGAAATAAAACTTCCAATGAATCTCCAAAACTTTTTAATTCATTAAAAAAAAAGGTTTGAATAGCTCTGCACCAAATCATTAGAATATAAACATGAAATAAAATAAGTTTTCATTTACCACTGACAGAAGTCTAAACTCACTAAATTCTATTCAATTCTGTTAAATTTCTCAGAAAACAATACTTCATATCTTCATTCATCGTAAGTAAATGTATCTTTATTTAAGGATATTTGTATTGGAAAACAAGACAAAAATACTGAGGAATAAGACCTTTTTAAAACTTTTTAAGGCCTTAATTTGTGGAAGGGTGTAATAACGCCTTTTAAGATCTTCAGACGCCCACTTGTATACTCATCTGAATATGCTGTTAAATGCACCACGTCATATTTCATGCATGCTTGCATATTTGTCTAATAAAGATATTATGATTCTTAATAATTTTTGCCTTGAAAAATATGTTTACTTTTTTATATAAATAATGATTAAGGTGATGTGTACAACACTCATATGCAGGGAATTTATGTTGTTGCTTTTTACTTGGTTATACCACATGACATTACTAAAATCATTACATTTAAACTTGTTGAAAATTGTATAAAATTAGTCAAAACAATAATAAACCAGCAAAAATGCAACAGAATTTTACAAAATGGCACATGCATTTTTAAACTAGACTTTGTTCTCAATTCCTTCCTGAACTTCTTCGCCTGCCTTTCAGAATGTTTTTTATTTTATTTTTTGTTCGTTTTGTTTTGTTTTGTTTTGTTTTGTTTTGTTTTGTTTTGTTTTGTTTTGTTTTGTTTTGTTTTGTTTTGTTTTGTTTTCTGTTTTTGTGCTGTCTAACCCAAGTGGCAGCTAGAATAGTATGAGGCAGCTGAACATGCAGTAGATCTCCCCCATCAAGTTGAGGACATGCTGTCATGTAACACCAAACTTAATTAAAGAAGCAATTAGTCATCTTAACTAAAGTATTCAGTTTGAAGTGAGAAAGACTTAAAGAACAAAAGAATAATAGGAAAGTGTGAAAAGAATGACCGAGAGTGGGCGGCAAGGGAGAAGAAAAAGTAAGAGATGGGAAGACAAAGAAACTAGAGACACTGCTCTTACAATGATAATTATTACCCTGTAGACTTTGCAGTGTTAACCACTCTCTGGAGAACACAGCAAGGTGGCAGTAGACATTAGCCCCCCTACAGCCTGTGCACTTGATCAGAGAGAGATGAGGTGAGACCCTTGAACAAGACCCTCAACTGCTCCCCGGGCGCCGCAGCAATATAACTGCCCACTGCTCCGTGTGTGTTCACTACTGCGTGTATGTGCACGTGAATGGGTTAAATGCAGAGCACAAATTCTGAGTATGAGACACCATACTTGGCCACACGTCACTTCACTTTATATTATGCCTAGGTGTTCAGCTGTATACACTTTATTCAATTTATTAAATTTTAATTTTATTAAAACACAAGACTGTACAGAAATGTCAAGACTAACCTGTCCCCCAAACAAAAGGCATTATAGGTTGTGTAATCATTTACACACATACAAACTACCAGCTAAACTAACATAAACCAAATTGTTCCATCCACTGAGTTAACTACTTTGAGTTTTTATTGCTTGGGACTCTTATTTTGAAAATGTTTAGCCATTATTTGAACAATGCCTAAACTTGGTATTATGAACGCTTCCTGTGTCTGTTTGCCTCTTTAAGAAGAATTGCTTTATGTATTCCCCAATTGTAAGTCGCTTTGGATAAAAGCGTCTGCAAAATGACTAAATGTAAAAGTAAATGTAGTTCAGGTTGTTCAGCTCTCTCAAGCATAATGTTCCATGTGACTGCTGCTGGATGTTCGGTGGATAAACAGATGTTTATCCCATATGATGTATTACAATTAGCAAAAGTTACAAATGTAAAATTAAGGAGTGACTGAAAAGTCAAAAATGTACAGTAAACACTTCATAGTTCCTTTATAGTTCCACTGGCATTTATGTCAAGCCTGGCTATTAAATCAGATGTTTTAGCATTTAAAGTGCAAACTTAATCTAGCTGCATGCTGGATTTTTCATGCCAGATACTTTTTTTGAGATGTCAGTACAAATCATTTTATCTTTTATTGCTGTATCTGAAAGCCTTGTTTATAATTTGATTTTCCTTTCATCTTTGTTATGAGGTTTATTGGACTATTATTGGATATTGGACTGCGGATGGCAGCAACAAGAGCCGCATAAAGGTTTATGAAAGCTTTTTGATTTTGATAGCTCTGAGCTTTTGTTTATGCCTTGATTGGGCTTTGTATTAAAATGTTGTCAAGAGCCCAAGCCGAGGATGGCTGAGGTGCCAAGAAGAAATCATCACGAACTGTGAATCTGTGTGGCGGTAATTACCATGACAATCAGCAATCTCTTGTAAGAGTGCCTTAAAAAGCCACAGATATTGGACAGTCTTTTACTATATGACTTCATTAAAATATCACATTTGATGAATACTCTGAATGCACAAAGTGCTAATGATTAACAGCTCTGATGCAGCGAAGAGCCCCATTATAAGTCTGAACATGACTTACCGTTTTCCCACTGTGCAAACATTATCACTCCATCACTCAATATGAAATGATTTAGGGAAAGACTGTAAAGACTGGTGAGAACAACAGACAGATGAAGGGAAGGTGATGACCAAACAAACTGTTCAGAGTTTGTAAACATCACATTGATTCAAGATTCAAGATTTTTATTTGTCGCATACATGGTTATATGGAGAGCATATGACCAGCAGTGACATGTAAGTCAGGTCCGCTCCATGAACAGTGCAATTATTAAAGAATACAAACACAAGAAAATTATACAAAAAAAATATGATATGGAAAAAGTAAGATAAAAAAATAAGAAT
This sequence comes from Cyprinus carpio, assembly GCF_018340385.1. Classification (NCBI taxonomy): domain Eukaryota; kingdom Metazoa; phylum Chordata; class Actinopteri; order Cypriniformes; family Cyprinidae; genus Cyprinus; species Cyprinus carpio. The sequence continues at coordinate 6,592,411 of NC_056589.1, read as the reverse complement.
GAAATTAAATGCTTATAAAATAAAATTTGCAGGACAGTATACTGCAGACTAAATAAATATTAAAATGAGCAGGAATGTACAAGAGGAGAATGTGCAAACAGGTTGTACAGGGTATTTGCATAGCAGCAATAGAGGTAAAAAAAAGTAAATAAATAAACATAAAAATTATAGAAACTGCTGTGTGCAAGTGTCAACGTCAGTATATACAGTATCTTACTGATAATTAAATGAAGCCATGTAGATGTTAAGAGGCTGGTTTTGAGTTTAGGAGCCTGATGGCCTGAGGGAAGAAGCTACTCCTAAGTCTCTCAGTTTTTGCCTTCAGGCTACGGAAGCTCTTACCAGATGGCAGCAAAATGAAAAGACAGTTACCAGGGTGATTTGTGTCCTTAATGATTTTAACAGCTCTGCTTTTGCAGCGTTTGAGGTAGATGTCCTGCAGAGAGGGGAGAGCAGACCATGAAATGTGCTCGGCTAAGCGCACAACTATCTGCAGGGCTTTGCAATCTTGACTGGAGCTGTTCTCATACCACACTGAGATACACTGAGTCAATACACTTTCTATGGTCCCTGAATAGAAAGTTTTCAGGATTGCTATTGAGACACTGAATTCCCTCAGCTGTCGCAGATGGTGCAGTCTTTGCCTGGCTTTATTAATCTGTGTTTGAATGTGGGTAGTCCAAGTCAGGTCCTCAGAGATGTTTACACCAAGGTACTTGAAGCTGCTCACCCTCTCCACAGGGGTCCCACTGATCATAAGAAGAGTGTAAGGCTGCTGCTGTCTCTTCCTGAAGTACACAATCAGCTCTTTAGTTTTACTCACATTCATAGAGAGACAATTGTCCTGGCACCATGATGTGAGTTTCTCTACCTTCTCCAAGTATGCGGCTTCATTGTTGTTGGAAATGAGGCCCAGAACCACAGTATCATTAGCAAATTTGATAATAGATGTGGAGCTGTGGGAAGACACGCAGTCATGCGTATAGAGAGAGTAGAACAAGGGACTCAGGACACAGCCCTGTGGAGCTCCCACGTTCAGGGTGATGGAGCTGGAGATGAACTGGCCTACTTTCACCACTTGAGGTCTGCCGGTGAGGAAATCAAGAATCCAGTTGCATAGTGAAGAATTCAGGCCGAGGTCCATTGGTTTAGAAGCTAGCTTGATGGGGACTATAGTATTGAAGGCTGAGCTATAGTCGATGAATAGCAGCCTTACATAGTTCCCATTGCTGCTGTCAATGTGTGTGAAAGAAGAGTGCAGGATGTGAGAGATGGCATCTTCAGTGGTTCTATTGGGGCGATAGGCAAACTGAAGAGGGTCCAAAGTATCAGGGATGGAGGAGCAAATGTTGTTCTTTATAAGTTTCTCAAAGACCTTCATGACTGTTGACGTGAGGGCAACCGGATAATAGTCATTCAGGCAAGAGGGGTTATTGTTCTTAGGCACAGGGATGATGACAGATTTTTTTGAAGGAGGTGGGAACCATCGAGGTAGCAAGAGACTCATTGAAGATGCATGTAAACAAACCAGCGAGCTGATCAGCGCAGGACCTCAGAACACGGCCAGAAATCCCATCAGGACCTGTTGCTTTCCTGCCGTTTATTCGCTTTAGGGCCCTCCAAACCTCGTCCTCAGACAGGGTGATCACATGATTATCGCTGTTCTGACTGCCGCTTCCTGACGCGCTGATCGGCAGACTCGCATTGCCACGGTTGCATTCAAAGCGGCCATAGAAAGAGGTTAACTCTTTCACCCAGCGACGGTTCTGCTCTCACAGCTGCAGAGGATTTGTTTCCAAAGGCACAGATGGTTATTAGTCCTTGCCACATGCGTTGGGAGTCATTTAGCTTGAAATGTTACTCTATGTGTTCCCTGAAGTATTGTCGAGACAATAAAAAAGAAAGGTTTTTGCCAAATTTGATATTTCAGCCTTTTGCAAACAGCAAAAATAAAAAACCCTATCTACGAACCAATTGCCAATCACACTGGTCAGTATACTTTCCACTGTGCATTAATTTTTCGGTTGAAGCTGTAAAAATAGCATATGGTTAAACATATTTGGCAAACACTCCAGTGTGTATTTGAGATTGCACTCTGGAGAGCTTCAAATATTTCTATTTACAGCATGTTTTTGCAGTGTTGACCCAATAACAGAAGGCTATCTATTGATTTCTTGAATGCAACAGCCAATCAGAGGTGTTTTAATTCAGAAAACACTCACCACTCAAAATGCCGAAGTTTTGTTCAGTACTGACTGCTGAGTGATACAAGCTTGCGTAACATCTCATTATAACAAATATAGTGTAGACACAATGTTTATGAGAGAATGATTGTGCAGTGTAAAGAGATTCATTGATTAAATAGGGAGGGAGGGAGGGATAAAGAGAGAGAGAGAGAGATTGTATTGTTCACCCTTCACAAAATTGGGACAGGATTCTACAGTCTATTTAAAATCATACTTTAAAGGCATGTATTCTGCCCTCAATCGAAAGTGCGGGACAGTAATTACTTCTGAACTTGAAAAATTGTCACTGCCTACATCACCAAGTGTATGAGGATGTTAAACAGTCACAATAAAGAACTTGAAAAATCGACGTTTTTCAGTATTAATCTGTGCATCTGTAACCTTTTAAAAAAGGTTTATAAATGGCGCAAAAAGTCATAAAATTCTGAAAATAAGTCAATATTTTGCTTTTTCGCGCAGCATTTTGTGTGTATGGTTCTACTTTCAATTTTGATTTTCAACATAGCATTTAAAACTTGGTTGGTTGTTGTTGTTTTTTTTTTTCAATTTGTTGGGGGCCATCTCAACTACCCTCCACTCAGCACTCACACATCTGTTTTTTTTTTTTCAGCATTTAATTTTTTTTGTCATGGTTGCAACTGGATGTTTGGACTTTCTGACTGGAAGACCTCAGGCAGTACGTGTCGGCAGCAACACACATCCAGCACCATCACACTGAACACTGGGGCCCCCCAAGGATGTGTGATGAGCCCCCTCCTCTTCACTCTGCTGACCCACGACTGCACACCGCAGCACAACTCCAACCTCTTCATTAAGTTTGCGGATGACACGACTGTGGTGGGTCTCATTACAACAGAGATGAAAAGTTCTCCTGCCATAATTGGAGACACTCTGAGCTGAACCCTTCGGGCCTGCCATCGTTTGAAGGCACGTGTTTTTTTTTTTTTCCTTCTCCTGGACCGACAACACTGCAACTGCACTGGCCAAGAATCACAGCAGCGGTTCCTCTACTTCCTCCGCAAACTGAGGAGAAAATTTCTAGTAATTTGAGAGCAGCTGAGAAGATCATTGGGTGTCTCTCTCCCCTCCCCTCCAGGACATTTATGTGAACCCGTCTCACTCGAAAAGTTGCATCTGAATCATTTGGATGCCATCAGAATGCAACACTACAGGCCAAAGAGACTGAACAGCATTTTGGACATTTGGTCAAACTATGCTTCTAACATACGAATGTCATGTACTTTGTGCAAACTCCCTCATGTCTGACATCACTCAATATTCAGTTTAATAAAATAACTGCCTGAGGTTCTGTCAACACTGCACTAGCACTGTTTTGTTCACATGGTTTGCACCTATCTGCCATGTGCCTTGCGCTGCTTTTATTTACCTTAACATCGTACGTTCCCTTATTGTATAGTTTTTATCTTATTAATTTGATCTAGATTTTTAGGCTCTACTAGTGTTATCTTATGCACCGGGGTCTGAGAGTAAAGCGATTCCTGATATATGTACTGTACATGTGGATTGACAATAAAGCCAGACTACTACTTGACTTGACTTGATATATAAAATCTTGCTTATAACTTATAAATATATATATATATATATATATATATATTATATTTATGAGCGAGTGTGAAAGCCACAAGAATGATCGCATTATTAAGTAAAGATAAGTGTTGGGAATGGGAGGTGATGCCAGGGAGTGATACAGTGACTGAGAAAAAAGAGAGCGAGTGTGTGAGCCTCAAGCTAGTATTACTCTCACAGTCCTCTACTAGCGTAGGTTAGTGCTTTAAAACAGATTTGAGCTTTCCCTGTGTTGACACCTCATGGTTTTATTCTGAGGTAATAGGACGCCTAGGGAAGGTCAGAAAAGGGGAAATGGAAGGGGATGAAAAGAATAAGATGGAGAGAGAGAGAGAGAGAGAGAAGGGTAAAAGTTTTGAGGTGTGAGCAGTTTAACAGATTGGAGCACTCAAGGTTACACCTGTGGGCACCCAAGTCACCTCTACATGATCAAAGCATGGTTACCCTTTAAATCCTGAAGGCCAAAACATCTTAAACCAGGTCCGAACCTTCAAACACAATCAATCTGTGCTAGTACAGAGAAAATATGGATTTGCCATGTTGGAGTTTGCTGTCAGATCATAACCACCTTCCAATGGACCCTTTTTTATAATAATTGTGGGACAGCATCATCACAATCTGCATGTGAAAAACTAGTCTAAGGAGGTGTTTACACAGCATTATTTTCAACTAGTCTATTAACAGAAAACTTAATTCCATTTATTTACACCCTAGCTGTGTTTTGGAGACCTGAAAACACAAACTTCTGAAAATAGGATGAAAATTTCAGAATGCAAGTTTTTGAAAAAGATACCGTTATTATCTTTGTGTAAACTACAAAAACACAAATTTGTTCAAACATCGGCGTCATGCGAATATGTATTACATGATCAGTCTATATGCCCAGGCACATAGTGTTTCTTTACAAAACGGCATTGCCAACTACTGGTCTGCCATGATTAATACAGCATTTTTAATTGTTTTCATGGGTCCGTGTGAATAGGGATCATTTTGACAATGTTGTCGTCTGTACACGAAACTATTCTAAAAAGAAGAAAGGAAAAACTTTCAGTTTTTCGTACACTGGTGTCATGTACATATACCCTTAATTCTGCTTGTATGAACTGCATTTAAAGCCATTGTAAAATGCTGATAAACACACACCTGTTTTAAATTTGAGATGTTCGGAATGATTCATATTTTTTATTGTTTTTGAAAAAAGTCACTTTTGCTCACTTTGCAGCATTTATTTGATAAAAAAAAAAATTAAAAACACAAAAATTAAACTAATAATAAAAATTAAAATAATTATTTCAAATCAATAAAAAACATTTAAAAATCAAAATAATAAATCCAAAAATGTAATTTATTCCTGTGAATTTTCAGCATCATTACTCCAGTCTTCAGTGTCACATGATTCTTCACAAATCATTTTAATATGCTGATTTGGTGCTCAACAATTATAGATTATAATAATAATTAAGGATTTGTAATAATTCAGGATGCTTTGTTGAATAGATGTATTAAATATATGTTAAATAATATTAAGCAACAACATCTGTTTTCAACACTGATAATAATAAGAAATGCTTATTTAGCAGCAAATCTGTAAAATATTTAAATTAAAAAAAATCCTTGCATTACATCTGTAATTAATATCTATAATTACATCTATAATTATACTGTTGACCCTACCTCTACTCCTTAACCCACCCTCACACCACAAAACCTGTCCCAAATCTTAACCTTTTTCCCCTTAATAACAGCAAAAATTTTTTGCAATACAACATGAAAACAATTACATAAATGTTTACATTAAATACATGTTACCTAACAACTAACATTTTTTTTTGCCATAGGTAAATAACAGTTAAAGACACTTAGCATAATGTGGGACTGTATTATGCTGCCTAAGTGACTTGAGGCAATGTGTTACAGTGATTTTATCATAATTAAAGGGATTTTAGGCACTCTGTGACAATATACTGTGGTTAAAAACACTAACACATGACGTCTCGTTATTGATTTATTATGCCATATTGAGATAAAAAAAAGTCCATATATTTACTGTAAACAAAAATCTCTTTTATCAATAACCTAACTAGTGAGCCAATCTTTCGAGTTCTTTCTAAATGTTATTTTGACTTTTTTATGTGAGCAGGGTTTCAACAGTTCTTAATATTGGGTTTCATATGAAGTGTTTGCAGATAGGTAGTTTGAATGACATGCAAACTGGTTATTCCTGTCTGATCAAAGAATCAAACTTTCAATCAAACTTTATTTCTATAGCCCTTTACAGCAGCCACAAGGTGTCCAAAGTGCTTCACATCAGATACAAATAACACATCATTCAAAACACAATATTCGAATAAAAGTAAAGGAAAGGAAAACAGAATTATAAAACATAAAACAATAAGCTATATATAAATACTTAAAATCATCAATGGACAAAGGAAAATGTTACGATGTTACACCGCTACTGCGTATCAAATGGCAATTTAAACAAATAAGTTCAAAAGCAAAGGCCCTATCACCACACAGAGTTTCAGTACGCATATCCAAAGCTTAGGGCCAGCAACAGCAAAGGCCCTATCACCCCACTGTTTATGCTTCGACTTTGGGACCTGTAAAGTGCGTTGATCAGAAGACCGCAACCGCCGATTTTTTCCACCCAGAGTTAAAAGCTCAGACAGGTACTCAGGTGCTAGCCCATTCAGAGCTTTAAAAACAAACAATAAAATCTTAAAATCAATCCTAAAACGCACTGGAAGCCAGTGGAGAGTAGCTAGAACCGGAGTAATGTGTGCTCTTCTAGGTGTACTGGTTAAAAAGCTAGCTTGTTGCAAACGGGAAAGAGATGTTTGACTCAGACTGACATAAAGAGCATTGCAATAATCAAGCCTTGAACTAATAAAGGCATGTAAAGCTTTTTCCAAATCGTGTCTTGTAAGAAAAGGCTTAACTTTACTCATCAGACGAAGTTGGAAGAAGCTCATTTTTACCACATTGCTAATCTGTGTATCAAATTTCATGCCACAATCGAAAGTCACACCCAAATTCCTGACAGTTTGTTTGGCATACGGAGTCAAAGCTCCCAAACTTAAATTTGAATTTACTGACATGCATCTTGTATTGAAGACAATGCATTCAGTTTTATCTTTGTTTAAAGTAAGGAAATTGCGAGAAAGCCACAGCTTAATTTGATTAATGCAATTTTGCAAGCTGTTTAATGCGACACAGTCATTTGATTTTAAAGGCAGGTAAATCTGCAGATCATCTGCATAACAATGAAATGACAGATTATGCTTGTTTATTATAGCCCCTAGTGGCAACATATATAAAGAAAACAGGGTGGCCCAGAATTGAACCTTGGGGCACTCCGCAATAGAGGGGAGCAGACGATGATGAGCAATCTCCCATTGTAACAGCGAAACTCCTATTTGTTAAATATGACCTGAACCATTTAAGTGCGGAGCCTTGAATGCCTACACAGTATTATGTTTTAGAAAAGCTTGTTACTGATTAAAAACAAGCTTTTCTAACACCTTCGAAATGAAAGACAGATGTGAGACTGGTCTAAAATTCGACAAAACATTAGGATCAATATTTGTTTTTTTAAGCAGGGGTCTGACCACGGCATGTTTAAATGCATCCGGGAATGAGCTGCAAGATGTTTCCAAAAAATATGTTTTGGGAAATAACACATATATTCCTAAAGCAGCACCTAATTTCTGCATGAATTCTGAAACACTGGCTAACAGATATCTGGATAGATTTAAATATAACATGGGAAGACTGCATTATTCATGGCATTTAACCAAGGAAATAATGAGTGTTATTGACCTATAACTTATACACCTGACACTACGCTTGCCGCGAAGAGTCATACTTTCCCACACCATCCACACTGAGGTTGTTACTTCGGTTGACTTCTGAATCTCTGAATGGTTGCGGCAATTCCTGTGAATGGCTACTGAATAATTCATCAGTTCAAATTATGTTGGTAAATTATTTTATACGATCGGGAAAGATTTTTCTTCAGTGCTAGGGCCTGCGAGGGGGAAAGCTAACGTGTGTATTATTCTGAAGTAATGGCTGAAGATGTGAGCAGTGCCGCTGAAGTGTTCACATTTGATATTCATAGGCAAAAGTGAGGTGACTATCAAGGTTCAAATGACTGCCATCCATACACAACACATTTAGCTGTTTTTACTACTTCTAGTGGTTTTTTTTTTCTTTCCCCCATGTAAAAAGGTGATTCAACTCAGCTGGTGTTTTTTTTTTATTTTTTATTTTTTTTTTGCTGCTGCTGACATGTCCCCACTTTAATGGCAGTTGAAAATAAAACGCAATATAGATTAGACATGAAGTGTTGTCAGAGTGACAGAAAGCACCATTAGAGTGACATGCCACAGACCCGCTCTGCTATTTGCCTTGCTTAGCAGAGAGATACTGAGACGTATCTTCACAATATCAGTGAAGTAATGGTGCAGCGGGGCCTGGAGAGAAAGATGGACTTCATTTGAAATCACAGATAGAGAAAGGAGGCTTACTCCTCTGAGATATTCTGTATGGGAGGTCTGTGTCGTCTGCAGAAAATAATTGCAGAATGTGAACTATTCATATGGCTTTCCCTCTAAAAAGTTAGACATATATGGGGTTTTACTAAATCATGACACATCCAACCCATGATTATAATTCATATGAGGGGACAAAATTATGTGTATGGCACTTTATGGTTAGGTTTATTGGTTTGGGTTATATTTGAATATAAGTGTCTGTTACATGACTAAATGTCAATGTAAACGTAAAAGCAAAAAAGAGAATTTATGCTCATCATGATCTTAAACACCTCTTATAGGGATAGTTCACGCAAAATTGAAAACTCTTTCATCATTTAGTCACTATCTATATATTGCTCCAATCCTACATGACTTTCTTTCTTCTGAAGAACATACACTCTAAAAAACGCTGGGTTGTTTTTTCAACCCAAATGCTGGATTGAGACAGCTGGGTAGGACGTTGGGTTGTTTTAACCCAAGTTTGGATTGAAAATTGGTCTTGATCATAACCCAGAGGCGCTGGGTTGGGAACTCGGACGTGAAAGAGATCACGCACATCACGTTAACATCGGACGACACCAGTGCGAGAAGCCGCCATTTTCTCAGCGTGAAAGAAGCGACAAGCGAGTCAAAGACATTATGGTAAGTAAAGATTCAAAATGTAAAGTTATCATTCATTGTTTATGTCCGGGATTATTTTGAGGTTTCATGAAAGGTGGAAATAAAAGAGCTTATATTGAAAAATACGCGGATGCGGTTTTCACCTCAGAAACGGAGGTCTTAATGTCCTCTTTTACTGAACGGAAGTTAACGTTACTTTTAATATAACATCCGTGAGTGTCTTATGTCATATTTACATAAGATTTTACAATATCTGCACTTTTTGAGCTGTCATTGATGTCCCTTTTTTCTTTGCCAAAATTAAACTAACTTTAGAGTTAAGGACACAGACGCCTGCTTGTGTGAGGAGGAGGCGATTTTCTCAGCTTCTTTGGAAGAGAGGGAAGGACAGTTTAAGGCAAGTGAACTTCATAATTTCATGTTTTGTTTTGTTTTGTTTTGTTTTTGTAGATATATATATATATATATATATATATATATATAAATATATTTGTTTTGTTTTGTTTTGTTTTGTTTTTGTAGATGTTGAAAGCCAGAGACATAGGAGAGCATCATTCTTTTGAGATTTATGCAAGTTATTTTTAGAAAATAAACATTTCTGTTGTCTCCTGCACATTTTGATGCAACAACAGTGTGATTACGTGCTTATATTTCATGAAAACTATTGATGTCTATGTTTTTCATTGAAGAATTCAAACCAGCTTTGGAGTTGTCTGATTTGGAGAGTCATCATTCTTGGTCTTCCTTTCTTAAAGGAATAGTTCACACAAAAAAACATTTACTTTCCTCTTATGTCATTCCAAACCTATAAGACTTGTGTCTATCTTTACAACACAAATGAATATATTTTTAATTTTCTCATAATTTTTTGTTACTCCATTGAGAGTCTAGATAATCTGTATTTTCAAGCTTCATAAATACAGAGTTATTGTAGAAGTAATCCATTCTGATATTTATATATGAATAAATCTTAAATTATGTGATAGCCAACATGTATGTTCAAAAGAAAATGTTGGTCTCACAGACTAGCAGAGGAGGACAAAAATTAAGAGAATATTAAATATATTTATTGAGTTCCAAAAATTAGCAGAGTTTGTATGGGTCTGGAACAACATGGGGGAGAGTAAATTATGACCATTTTTATTTTTTGGTGAACTAACCCTTTGAAGTGCAGCCCTCCACGTACATGAAAATATGTGAGGTATGTGAATGTCATGTCTGTTTTAATGTTTCAGTAAAGAAGTAGCTTTCTGAAAGCAATATATATTTATTTAAACAATATTAAATGCCCTCACACTAGTGCTGCCATTATAGCATTCTAGAGCGCTGTGGTAGACAGAGACATTAAACAACCACACAAAGTGGTTGAAATTATAAAACAGACTATTTACCTATCCTTACTGATGTGAATACACATCTAAAAAAAAATAGATATAAATTAAATAAATTTTTCAAATTTCAAATTTTTGTTTTTTTTAGGCCACTGATGAAGAACAGGCGGTGACTGGGATGAATGCTGGTCAAAAAAGAGAATGTCCTTTCCCCTAAACTGATGCAACAGTGGTTTAAAAGGAGGACGCTGCCCTGGATGATGTAAAAGATGTCACATGCTGTGCTGATGGGGCTTATTCATGATTACACCAATTATGCTAAAGAGATCATGAAAACTGACAATGATGCATGATCTGTATTCATGGACTATGAAACAAACTGTAAGTGTATAATTTGTAAAAACAAAATGTTGAATGCTTGTTCCGTGTTTAGTAGAAATGGAGTTTACACTCTGTCATTCATACACATGCTCACATTCTTTCTCACACAAACACACACACACTAAAAACTTCTGGGTTGAAAACAACCCAATTTGGGTTATTTTGGCCATAAAAATCAACCCAGCATGCTGGGTTAAACATAATAACCCAACTTGGGTCAAAAAGGGACAAACCCAACGCTTGGTTATTTTAACCCAACAAGTTGGGTTATTATGTTTAACCCAGCATGCTGGGTTGATTTTTATGGCCAAAATAACCCAAATTGGGTCGTTTTCAACCCAGCAGTTTTTAGAGTGGAAGATATTTTGAAGAATGGTTGTAACCAAATAGTTTGGCTCCCGTACCAACTTTATTCGAACAAAAAAATATGATGGAGGTCTATTGGAACCGAAATAATGGTGACCAACATTCTTCAAAATATTTTCTTCAGTGTTCTGCAGAAAAGTAAAATCATACAGGTTTGGAACAACATAAGGTTGAGTAAATGATGACAATTGTCATTTTTGTTGCATGACCAATGATAAAGTAGAAAGTTTTGGGTTTTGGTTGAGTGATTGGTTATCAATATTTTACCTATTAAAAATATTTAATGTTATTCAAGTTATATATTTTATCTGTAACAAAAAATGTGAACTTGTATAGAGATACCTTCTTTGGCCAATAACTTTTAGATTTAACTTTTTAGACTTTTAGAAACATGAGGACAGTTCTGGAAAAGACAGAGCAGCCCATTGAAGCCCATTCAGTTATGATGAGGAAGTATGTTCCAAAACATGCCTACTCTTCTACACTCTCAGAAGCATCTGCATTTTTTCTTCCCAAAAAGAGTACAGATTTTAAGGGTATAGTTTAAGTATGCAAACTGGGATGCAGTGAAATTAGAAGCAGGCTGAAGCAAAATTTTCATTGTATGGAAGTATTGGGGGAAGAGGTTTGGAGGATTCCTGATCAGTGAGGGAGCCCGATGCGAACCCCACGGTGCATTTAAAATCTGAAGATTTGACGCTTCTTCCCTCTAAATGAAAAATATTTAATTCAATACAAAAATTTAGTCAATTCAACTTCAACACTGTGCTAATAAATGGGAAAATATTTCCCCTGGCTTTAGCTTTCTGCTTTGTGTTTCCATAGTGCAGTATCATTACTACTGCAGATTGACTAGAGACATTTTTTTAAGGAATCTGGATACTTAATTAGTCTCATAAACATGATGATAGATGTAAATGTCTCAGCATGTGTCTCATTAGACTTTGCTGCTGTTCTCTCTCTCCCTGTCTCAGTGAGCATAGAACTCTAAAGACGAATTACAGCATTTGGAATCAAATCATTGCTCCAGCATCAACACGTGATGGACTCATGAAGTGAAAAGTGCTGCTATGAGAGACAATTTATCTTTGGCTAAAGGTACAACAATCTGGAAATTGTATATAGCAGGACACTTTCTGTCAGACTCTGTTCCTTGTTTTGTGTGTGTTTTGCTCCCCATGTGCCTTCCTTGCCCTTATTTGGTCCTTCCTGTTCCTGTCCCCATTTAGTTATATTAGTTCCAGATGCTCCTTGTTATTAGTTATCCTCCTCAGCTGTCTGCCCCTCGTTATATGCCCTATTTGAGTTCTTGCCCATTCTGTTCTCTCTTGTCCGTAATTATCGCAACCTTTGATACGTGTTTTCCTTGTTCCCTGGAAGCGGGTTTTTAAGTGTTTTTGCTTTCCCATTTGTTTCTCCCCGTGGTATGGATGTTGCGATTTGCTCAAGCCTACCGGCCTGTGTTCATTCAAGCCTGATGGCCATGGCTCACTCAGGCCCGTTCCCGAGTCAGGCCCGCCGGCCGCGCCATTGTTATGCCCGCCAGCCGCCTAGTTCACCTGTAATCAGAAGAGGAGAAATGACTGGCTCAGGGCCCTCTTCCTCACCCGAGAGCACGCCCCAGAGCTCGCTCCAGTGCCCACACCACACCCAAATCTCACTCCAATCCCCTTACCTGACCCCGAATCTAGCCCAGTGAGGGCTCCTGTTCCCGAGTTTAGCCCATGGAGGGCTCCTGTTCCTGATTTTAGCTCACGAAGCCCTCCTGTTCCAGAGTTAACCCCTCGGAGAGCTCCTGTTCCTGTGTTTAGCCCATGGAGGGCCTCTGAGCCCGTAATGTTCCCCAAGTATTTTTTTTTTTTTGGGGGGGGGGGGGGTAGTAGGGCTCCAGCCATAGAGGCGGTGGCCTTGGAGGCTGCTCTACCATGACCTTCTGACCTGCTTGCTCCGCCATGGCTTCCTGAGTCCCCTGATCCACCATGGCCTCCCAAACTGTCTGATCTGCCATGGCCTTCTGAGTTCCCCGCTCTGCCATGACTCCCTGAGCTGCTTACTCCACCATGGCACCCCAAACAGGTATCGCTGTCCCGTGTCTGTCCTGAGGGACCTCCAGAGTGCCCACTCCCCCTACCTGTTGGATTTTGTGTGGGGAGGGGGGAGTAATGTCAGACTCTGTTCCTTGTTTTGTGTGTTTTGCTCCCTATGTGCTTCCTTGCCCTTATTTGGTCCTTCCTGTTCCTGTCCCCATTTAGTTCTATTAGTTCCAGATATTCCTTGTTATTAGTTATCATCCTCAGCTGTCTGCCCTATTTGAGTTCTTGCCCGTTCTGTTCTCCATTGTGCGGAATTGTTTGTCAACCCTTGCTACATGTGTTTTCCTTGTTCCCTGGAAGTTATTAAAGCCTATATGTTTGAATTCCTCTCCTTGCTCCTTCGTCTCCATGTTCCTCACAGTAGCAAACAGTGACCCTTTCATGCTTGCACCTATTATTTGCAGTATATTTATGTAGAAATAACATTATCCACATTTGCAAAAACTGTGGCTTTAGGTAAATGAATCCCAAATCACCCAACAACATGAAAAAATATTAAGCATTAGTGACTTATCCATCAGTGACGTAGCCTCTCATGAATCTTATAAACTCATTGATTTTTTTTATTTTTTTTTTTTAAACCTGTTTTATTCTAGATTTCTCTGTGGGCATTAATAGCACAACATTAATTGCGCGCACACACACACACACAAAAAGGAGTGGTAGGGGTGGTTTTGCCCGCATTTTCTCTTATTCCATAGTACTTGCTAATAAAAGTATCCCTAAAGGCTTTGTGTATAATGAATGCCAAAATTATAATTTTAAATACATTGTCATCTAACATAAGATTTGCAAAAAGCTGAACACGTTGCAATAACAGATTCCAACATCATGCACCTCTTCTGCGTCTCTCATAAATTGGGGTCAGTAACTACAGTGGTGGCTGAGAGATGGCTATATGCTGACATTTTACTGCTAACAGTACAAATAAACAACACTCAACCAAGCCTGGATGAGATTGGCTTTCCTCTGGAAAGGTTATGCATGAAAATACTCTTTATAAAAAAAAACAATACATCCATGTACGCAGGTAATTTAAAATACTTAAACCATCATACATTGAACTTTTGCATCTAAGCAAAATTACTGTTTCTTTTCATCAAAACCATACCTAATCTATCAAAACAAAATAGCATTAAATCAAATAAAATAATTTTAAATAAAAACACAACAAAAATAAAGATTTATGAAAATTATATTTTTTTTTTATAGAAAATCTACCTATAATAAGAATGAAAACCGCAACCAAGAGCCTAAACCAAAGATAATAAGCCCCCAGTTATTACTTCTGCATTAAAAGAAACAGTTCACCCTAAAATGAAAATTTCTTGAAAATTTACTCACCCTCAGGCCATCTAAAATGTAAATGAGTTTTTTTTATTCATCTGAAATGATCTTTTAGCATTACATCACTTGCTCAACAATGTAGCATCTGCAGTGAATGGGTGCCGTCAGAATGAGAGTCCAAACTGCTGATAAAAACATCACAATAATCCACAAGTAATCCACACCACTCCAGTCCATCAATTAACATATTCTGAAGCTAAAAGCTGCATGTTTGTAAGAAACAAATCCATTATTAAGACATTTTTAACTTTAAACCGTTGCTTTTACTAAAAGTCCTCTACATAATATTGCTTACTCCAGTAAAAAACTAATCTCGTCGTGAATCAGAAGAGAAATATGGAAACCTCAAGTACTATTTATAAGTGAAAACAGTCCAATATAGTCCTAAACAAATATGTTGTTTCATCTGATTTGAGAGGACATAAGGGAATGGACTATGTACCGCTGAAAGCATTATTATGAATTCTGGACTGGTATTTTGGACAGAAGAGACCATTTAAAGTTAAAATGGCAGAATGATGGACTTGTTTCTTATGGACACATGTAGCTTTTTGATTTCTATTAATTGATGGACTGTAGTTGTGTGGATAATTTGTGGTTTATTGTGGTTTATACAGTATCAGCTGCTTGGACTCTTATTCTGACGGCACCCATTCACTGCAGAGGATCAGTTGGTGAGCAAGTGTTGTAATGCAAAATTTCTTTAAATCTATTCTGATGAAGAAACCACATCTTTGATGGCTTGAGGCTCAGATTTTGGTATATATATATATATATATATATATTTATATATATATATGTGAACTATAACATATATATATATATATATATATATAGTGAACTATAACTTATAAGACAAATAACAAAAGTAAATCAACAGTGTCTTTGTGAATGATGTGGTCTCTACTGCTCATTTGATCGAATGTTTTATTTTGAATAAACCAATTTAATTTCACGGCTGACTGTGTGGAGCATTGGCTGGGTGTGATTAAGTGGGTTTCCAGCTTGTTCGATACGTGCAGCCCACAGCTTAACCCAACACACAGAACAGCGATCTCATCAACGGTCTCATTTGGGCATGCTTGCACAATTCGCTGGCACAGGCTGCTGTTTATGCGTAATAATAATTGAGATGTCCTGTTGAGCTTGTTCTCTGGCACATTGGTGCTACTTTAGATGGTAAACAGCAGATATTATTCTTGAATTATGGCACTGAAATGGTTATGTTATGTTATGTTATGTTATGTTATGTTATGTTATGTTATGTTATGTTATGTTATGTTATGTTATGTTATGTTATGTTATGTTAAGTTAAGTTAAGTTGTGTTTTGGCTTGCCAACACTTCACTGTTGGTCAGACAGAGCCTTTCTGTCTAAAGGACTGCTTCCTGACTAGCAAAAAAATAAAAAGTAGCAAACTAGACAATATATTAATTGCTGATGATAATAGTTGTTGATTATAATATGCAAATGCAAAACTAGAAGATTATTGGAAATAGGAAAGAGAAATCAAACCACTTCTATCATAAAGACACATTTAAAGACCCATTCACAGCAAGGATGATAACTAAAACAATACTATAACAATAACAATATAAAGGAACAATATCACTGGAATCACTTTCAGAACAATGTTGAACTATAAAAAAGTTTACAGCCAGGCAGAATATAGCCAACTGTAAAGAGCTTAAATATATTATATTAAATATTAGAATAAACATAATGTTAGCAATGTCAGAAACTATATCATATCATTATAGTTATCATTCTTGATGGGAACAGTCCCGAACTCAAAGCAAAGTTGTAGGTAACTCAACTGGTTTGGCACTGCACTAGTGAGATCAGTGAGTTCACTTTGATGACAGATGCCCTGTATGAAGAAAAGTAAGAAGAAGAATAAACTGAGATCAAACTAAAAAAAAATATAGATCAATCTTAACTCCATTTGAGGGCCGGAGGATGAGACGAATGTTGGAAAGAGGAAAGAGGGATGATAAGAAAGTAGAAGTGAGAAGAGTATCGAGTAGGTTATTCCCTCATGGATACATTCAGCATTTATTAAACTCCCACATCTTCACTGGCCAGAGATCAAACATATGTGCGCACTTCCTAGGCTACTTATCTACTTCACTTATTTTTTTTCCTTTCACTTTCTCTTCATTCCTCGCATTAACTATCTATGCATTATACTCGTTGAAAAGAAAAGAAAAGAAAAGAAAAGAAAAGAAAAGAAAAGAAAAGAAAAGAAAAGAAAAGAAAAGAAAAGAAAAGAAAAGACTAATCATCTGTGAATTCATCAGCAATCAGTCTGGCGTTTTTCTACAGGAGCATCAGGCCTTTGTTTGCAGTGCATTAGCCACTCCATCACAATTTAAAACATGCTTGACCATAAGATGGCAACTTAAAAAAGTTTAAATGTAACCATTTTTTCTGTGTAACACTTGTAGCCCCACACTGTGAGACACGTCCTGGCCAGGATTTCTAAATTGCCTAAAATATCCATGTTTTGGCTTTGTTTGTGCTGCGCATACCAATTGTTGTATGACAAAGTACCGTTCTTGTGCTTTTGAATCACTCTCACAGTACTTTGATGTCATACACCGATCGGTATACTCAGTGCTGCTTCAAGCCGAACACTAATATGTGCACGTATTTGCATAACTTTGACCGTTCTCTGTAGATCCCACCTTCTCATGCACCACGACTGGTCAATTACATACTGTACAGTGTCTGCATGTTATTGGTCAAACAGTCAGTACCTTCATTAAGTATGAAAACAGGAAACCAAAGCCAAAACCTGGATATTTTAGGCAATATAGAAATCCTGGCCAGGACGTGTCCTAGGAAAATGGCACATTTGGTCACCCTAGATACTATCACCTTTGTTCCGTTAAAGCAAAACACTTACCCCGTGTTTTGTCTAGAAGGAGTGTCTCTGTGATAAGTGCACTTTGGACAAAACTGCTGAAGAGACTAGCTTAGACCATCATAAATGGCTGTGCTTCCAATGAATTTGGTCAACCATCAGTTCTTGTTGGTTAAGCTAGTTATGAAGCCCAGTGGGGGCTCCAGCACAGAAGCATCCCGTGTATTCGGGTATGCAGATTTTTAAAACAAGGTTGCATTTTTCAGGAGAGATCTTTTAAAGTTTGTCAGGAGGGACTGATTGACAAAAGTGGAGTTTCTCTGAGTCCTAGGAACATACTGGCCTCCTACTAGGCGTTTTGAAAAGGCCATTCTGTTTTAGTAGTCTCCAACTGTCCTTACAGGACTAAGGCAAAAAATGGTTGCCGCCAATCATGACGGTGCTTTTTTATGAGGAAGTGACACCGCTGAGGTATAAACAGGATAGGGAACTATTGCAGTATGTCTCCTCACTCCCAGTTAATTTCATGAACACCTGTGGGGCCAGCTGGTGAGACGATTTGACTGAAGACTGCTGACAGACCAGCAGAAGGGCTGATGCTGATCCTGCATCTTTTGCACAAGAAGTGCCAGGCTCACTATGCCATTGCTCCAGGACAGAGACAGATGAAGAGACAAACTGCTGGCAGGTCTATGGCTCGCTCCTCTGCTGTCTCTCACAGTGGCACAAAGTGTCCCCTTGAGGGTGCTTTCACACTCTCAGATGAGTTTGATTAGTTAGTCAAAACCCAAGTTTGATTCCGCTCCACTGCTGTTCTCTGTTCACGCTGTACTTTGCAACATAGGCTCATTGGGAAAATGTGCCTCTACCTACATTTTTGCAAAACCCTTGTTGCATAATATTATGTTATGACCTCAAAACTATTTTACCATAGTTCATGATTTTGTAAACTATTTTTTTTTTTTACGATTGCATCACATAACCAACTCCATATGGCTTTTGATACGTTATTGCACTTGCGAGGTAAATGTCAGCCAGTGTTGTTTTTTTTTTTTTTGTTTGTTTTTGTTTTTTTAATCACATTTGCTTTCATTACAACTAGTAACTGGTTAGGTTTAAGGTTGGGTTTAGTGTCCTGTAGGTGGTACATAATTTTCTAAAGTACATTAACAGAACCACTTACTGGATATTCCAATTTAAAAGTGTCATGAAACAAGCAAGAAGCAACGTAATATCATTTTGAACAAATGTTACCACAAATATTGGTTGGTATTTTGAGTTTGAATAAGAGTATGATTGTGGAATTGATAGGAGCACCACCTTGAGTATTAGTGGTACTGTAAGTGTTACCACTGTAACTAGGTAGACTCAGGACTACAAGGCCAGCTTCTTTGTTTTATTCATGTTTTGTCATATCAAATTGACCACCATAAATTTACATGCACAATCACTTAGAGAGGTTGAGAGAAAATGACACTTGCTTTTCTCTGATATGAATGTACTGTAATGTATATATACACGGTCGCCGTGATTTTGCCAAGTATGTTCATGTTCCTGGATCAACATCTTTTGATGATCCTGGATCAACATTATAGTCCAAAAATATAGACTTAGCCCAATCTTTACCCCTAAACCTAACCCTACCCATAATTTATTCCTAAAATAAGCTTGAAATGGTAGCTGATTAACAAGGGTGTAGAAGCACCTAACCATGATTGTAAGCCTAAAACAGATATTTCCTGAAAAGTTATATCTGAATTCTGATTGGTTGATTGGAATGTTGTTCCAGGATCAACAAGGATGTTGATTCAGGAACATGTTGTACTTGGTGAAATCAAATTCACCATATATACACACCGATCAGGCATAACATTATGACAATCTCCCTAATATTTTGTTGGTCCCCCTTTTGCTGCTAAAACAGCCCTGACCCATCAAGGCATGGACTCCACTAGACCCCTGAAGGTGTCTGGCACCAAGATGTTAGCAGCAGATCCTTAAAGTCTTGTCTGGATCATATTCATATCCGTGAAGAACCTTACTAGAGTTCACTTGAACTGCACCACCTTTTAAAACAGTTAAGTTTGTAATAACACGTTCACATGAACAAATCAAACCAAACTCTAAAGACAAAAGCTGTAATGTAGAAGCCCCCAGATCTGAACCTCAATCTCAGTTTAGTTTAGTTTAGTTTACTAATGAACCACTGAGTCCCTGTTGCCTTGAATCCTCGTTTGTAGCTTGAAATAATAAACAACAATCTAACATAATGAGTCTACAATAATTCCGACCTTGTGCTAGAGAAAAGGTCAGGTTCAATAATGAAACAACTTTTACAATCAGCTTCTACTGTACAGAGAACAAACTGCCAACTTTATACTGCAATGAAAGCACCCAGTCGCCACATCATTGCACAAGTTTCCTTTTAGAATATTCCATCCAGGACACATTTTTAGTAAAACATTTAAGGCAGCACTTCAGAGGCACTTCATCAAACCAAAGTCTAGGTGTAATTTTTGGTTCATTTCCCACATCGGCATACAGCCGGAATGTTCTGCAGCATATTATCTGAGCAGAGAATCTGATACCAGCAGACCGACATTTATGTGCAGCCCCTGTGCTCTTTATCATACCTTCTCCAGATGTGAACGAGACCATGTGATCACATTTAAATCAATAATGCAATTCACTTTCTCCGCCGTTATCCACCAACCTATTTCGCCTCATCCCCACCGCTCTCTTATGGAGCTGTCAGCACTCTGATGGGTGGCGTCTTTGGAGGACGGGGGTGTGGGGGGTTGGCGGTATGGCTCTCCCGCTGCGTGCAGATGGTAAGGTGTGTATGATCAGCTGTTCTGTGAGTCTGAGGGAAGCACACGGCAGAAACACAGTTGAGCAAGAGTTTACATAAGCATAATAATACAGATGGTGAATGAGGCAGGTTCTCCATGCATTAGGAATATTCTGACAACAGGAACACCATGTGTTTGTAAGCGCAGTGCCTTGCCTTGGGTGTTCTGCATGTGAATTGGAGACACCATGTCACAGCACCCGCTGTGTAAGTCATTTCAATGAGCTGTGGTTCACTTTTCATTTATTTATTTTTGTGAAAATGTCACAACTTGTTTTTCAAGGAAAAGTCAGGAATGGAAACTAAACTTTTAACAGATTTTCAAATCTTTATTCATTTACTTTGTGTGGAACCCATGGTACTGTAGGTACAGTATAGTTCACCCCAAAATGAAAATGATGTAATCATCGTTTTTCCAAAACCACTTGGCTACAAATGGAGACAATGAGCAAAGGTTTGTGGCTGGTTTAATAAAAACACTAAACGCCATTAGTTGTCACATGTCTTATAACTGATAAAGAAGAGCTATGATGGAAACCAAATTTTGGTCTGCGTTTAACATAAGGTTGTACAGATTACTTATACATACTTTTATGAAGCTTATACATCCTATGTGGAGCTCGCTAATGATCCACACCCATTCACTTTCATTGTATAAAAGAGAGCATCATAAACATTCTTTGCCCACTATCTTCTTTTTGTGTTCTACAAAAGAAAATAAATGATAAAGGTTTTGACTAAGATGAGAGTGAGTAAATGATGGCAAAACAATAATTTAAGGATCATTTAAGGAAGCTTCTTCATGTAGGCCTCATAACATTCGACAGCAAGAAATTTTCACAGTCTCCTGAACACTCCGTAAAAGCAAGAATCGTCAAACGAATTAAAGGGCAGACAGATTGTCATATACCACATCACAAACCTTGAGCCTTTAACATTTATTATCCAAGACAATGTTGTCAATGAGCCACACCAGCTTCTCGATGCTCCAGAGGTGTGAGGTGGGAATGAATGAGGTAAATGGCGCCTTCCTCCTCAGCACGTTAAAACCCATCTGGCGGAGATCAGAAGGCTTGATACGCAACAGGGCTCTTGTCACGAGAGCACAATAAAGAGATGCTCCTCTTGTGTAATGTATGCTTCCTTTACAACCTTGTGCTCCAATCGCGGTAGAGACACACTCCACTGGAGTAGATAGATTAATGAGAAATGAGGGTAGAACGCTTAGGCGTTGGTACAAATATGAGGACATGAGGCACTGAAACTTAGTGGGGAGAGGCTTTTTCCATATGAGTTTTCTGTCACAAGCTTGCTTGAGCATGTGCATTTTTCTTACTTTTTCTGGTACCTGTGCAGGTTGTGTGCTGACTAGTTATTAAACTTATCAACTGGGGATTTTAATATGGCAGTTCTGTTCGTAATCTTGTTCCAATCTGTTTATTTTTCACACTTGAAATTGTTAATAAAGGGTCATTTAATGGTTTAATAATGCTGGTTTCCATCTTGTTCTATAGGCCTGTTTCACACTGTTCATACTTTGAAACAGAGCATGGAGCGGAACACAGCAATTGAAGTATATTGGGCACTAAAATGGAACTGCGTTCATTTTTAATGCCCTTCCCTCGCTAACTTCCCTCCATCTCATGTTATTTACTTATACTATTTATATACTATAAAGTTACTATAAAATTCACTTATATAGCATATAGAGTGGTTTGGGGTGGTTATAAATTAAACACAATCTGCTGTGACGTCACTTGTTACATTGTAGTTTATAAAGTGGCCTGAAGTGTACATATGAAGTAGACTCGCTCCCTCTGTCAAAATCAAGGGGTTGGGGGTCTGTACATATAAGCTTGCCTCATCCACTTCACAAAGTGGAGCACACTTCTAAATGGCAGTGGGGATTCCCCCGAGAGGAAGTGGGTGTCTATTTTATCTTTTCATATTACACTCGAATTGTCCAAAATGCCTGAGTCCATATTAAGTTAGAGTGCAAATTTGCCCAAGTTCGTAACAAGTCTAAATTTCATTACTGCACTTGAGACCAGACCTGATTCAGAGTCTGGCATCAAGTATCCCAACTCTAAATCAGTTTTCAAGATTTTACACTGTACATACCATAGGTTAACGTACAAGGCAAGCATCAAAATTTGATGAGTATCAATTCAATTCAAGTATATTTGTATAGCTCTTTTTACGATACAAATCATTGCAAAGCAACTTTACAGAAAATTATGTTTCTACGGTAGTAGCTTATCAGTGGTGACTGTCAGTTTATGTGCATATGGCAGAAATGTACAAAAACATCAATTAAAGACATAATCAAAAAGACGATGAACACTATTAACAGCAATTATTATATGATGCAATCAAACGTATAGCAAAATTTGGTAGTTCTGTATGTTGTTTCAGGGTTAGCATCATCTGAGGTCCTCTAGGGTTGGCATCATCTCTTTTCAGGTGTTCTGGATCCAGACTGAAGCTTGTGTATATCCTAGTTACCACGGGATGTAAATCGCGTTGCAAAACAGAGAAACAAATAGCGTAGCTGCTATTTCAATCAAGTAAAATTAATTAGTTTAACCCAAGCTAAAGAATAATAATGCACATTTGATCAGATATAACTGCAGTACAAGATTATGAGATGCATTATTTGAATGCTTGGCCAAAGAGATGTGTTTTTAATCTAGATTTAAACAGAGGAAGTGTGTCTGAACCCCGAACATTATCAGGGAGGCTATTCCAGAGTTTGGGTGCCAAATGCGAAAAAGCTCTACCTCCTTTAGTGGACTTTGCTATCCTAGGTACTACCAAAAGTCCAGCATTTTGTGACCTTAGGGAGCGTGATGGATTGTAACATTGTAGAAGACTAGTTAGGTATGCAGGAGTTAAACCATTAAGGGCCTTATAAGTAAGTAATAATATTTGGTAACTGGTATGGAACTTAATAGGTAGCCAGTGCAGAGACTGTAAAATTGGGGTAATATGATCATATTTTCTTGACCTGGTAAGGACTCTAGCCGCTGCATTTTGGACTACCTGTAGCTTGTTTATTGAAGATGCAGGACGACCACCTAGCAGTGCATTACAATAGTCCAGTCTGAGGTCATGAATGCATGAACTAGCTTTTCTGCATCAGATACAGATAACGTCTTTCATAGCTTAGCAATGTCTCTGAGGTGGAAGAAGGCAGTTTTTGTAACATGGGAAATATGGTTTTCAAAAGATAAGTTGCTGTCTAATGTAACACTCAAATTTTTGACTGTAGAGGAAGTAACAGTACATCCGTATAAATGCAAATTGTAATCTACAAGATTCTGTGTACTGTTTTCTGGTCCAATAAATAATATCTCTGTCTTATACAAATTTAATAGGAGAAAATTATTGGTCATCCAATCTTTTAAATTTTTAACATCCTATGTTAGCTTAGATAATTTAGAAATTTCATCTGGTCTCGTTGAGATATATAGTTGAGTATCATCAGCATAACAGTGGAAGCTAATCCCATATTTTCTAATGATATTACCAAGGGGCAACATGTATATTGAAAATAGCAGAGGACCTAGGACAAATCCTTGGGGCACTCCATATTTTACTGGTGATACATGAGATGACTCCCCATTTAAATAAACAAAGTGGTAGCGATCAGACAGATAGGATCTAAACCATCTTAGAGCCTGCCCTTGAATACCTGTATAGTTTTGTAATCTATCTATGAGTATGTCATAATCTATGGTGTCAAACACAGCACTAAGATCAAGTAAAACTGGCAATGAGATGCAGCTTTGGTCTGACGCAAGTCATTTGTAATTTTAACAAGTGCAGTTTCTGTGCTATGGTGGGGCCTGAAATCCGACTAAAATTCTTCATAGAGATCATTTTTTTGCAGGAAGGAGCACAATTGAGCAGACACAACTTTTTCTAAAATTTTAGACATAAATGGAAGATTTGAAATGGGTCTGTAATTTGCCAGTTCACTAGGATCTAGTTGTGGTTTCTTAATAAGAGGCTTAATAACCACCAGCTTGAATGGTTTTGGGACGTGACTTAAAGATAATGACGAGTTAATAATATTAAGAAGCGGTTCTTCTGCTACACGTAACAACTCTTTCAGTAATTTAGTGGGTACAGGATCTAAAAACTGCTTGCCCATCTATGGCAGGGGTGTCCAAACTTGCTCCTGAAAGGCCAATGTCCTACAGAGTTTAGCCCCCAACACATCTTCCTGGAAACGTTAGGTAATCCTAAAGACCTTGATTAGCAGGCAGGCTCGGGTATTTAACTGGGGTTGGAGCTGAACTCAGCAGGACAGTGGCCCTCCAGGAGCAGGACTGGACACCCCTGATCTATGGAGATATCACACCAGGGGTGTTTAGTCCTGTTCCTGGACGGTTATCATCCTGCTGAGTTTGGCTCTGATGTGCTCCAACGCACCTGTCTGATTAGCTTTTTAGTATTTAAATTTGGGTTGGAGCTAGACCTTATAGGAAACCGCTCCAGAAGCAGGATTTGTTAACATGTGTCACATGTACTAAGTCTAACAGAACAGAAGTAGTCTTTCCTGTTACTGTTTGACTTTACACAAAACACAGTTTGTGAAAGTTACTTCGAAAAATCACATGAATATTTAATGGCCCAAGCATTGAATCAGTTTATGATTGGCTGTTTGATGGTAATAGGCAATAATAAAGAAAAAGAAAAGAAAAAGAAATTAACGCAGATTTCCCCACATTAACAGTGTGAAAAGACTTTTTAATTCTATGTATAAATTGACAATATTTGAACATTTTCAAGGAACTTTTGGAGGCTGCTGGTCTGGCGGCTGGATTATGGCAAGCAGTGGCTTAGAAACTTGACCTAAACAAGTAAAAATGCAGGTTGTGACATTATACACAGGTGGTAAAGCTTACATCTGCTGCCTTCCATGGGCACCTGAAGAAGGTCAGCAAACAGAAGATTAAGAAAGAAGTATTCAGTTTGTGTGTAGAAATCCACCACCCACTGGAATCATCTGTATTTGTATAAAACCTCCAGGTTCAGTCAGACATGGAGGGTGGTGAGATTCATCCTTCTGTGGAGCTAGTGTAACCTCATTAAAATGATTAATTCAGCTTTATGACTAATATAGTCCAGCGTGACCCCAAGCTTCCACACAGACGTCTTCATCCGGATTCACATGGTTAATCTGTATAAGAATCTGGAACGTGGGGTCAAGGTTTCTCTGGTTAACATGGGCCAGTCAGACCCTGCTGCTCATACCATTTTGCAGACGAAAAGCATCATTCTCCATTGATGGCCATTGAAAAGCAGCTGTGTATTATGACATTGCAAGTATATCATTAAGATGGAGTACATATTTTATCAGTGACAGATTATTTACATACAGGTTTCTCCCGGTATAGACGTCCTTAGCTTTGAGCCTCAGACAACAGCTGCACATCCTTATTATCAGAACACTACACAACACCAAAGCACGAACCACATCACCCACACAGATAGACATGTTTGCCCTCAAGCTCACCTTAATTTACCTGAATGAAATAAGACAGACGGTAAATGTAGAGCTGTCACCGGGCACAGCACATCACAGATTCCCCTGAGAGTTGAGCTCCGAGCAAAACGCGCTTCACCTGCGGCTGGATATTCACTTACTTTTGACAGTCTACTCAAAAGTTTTTGCACAACCTCCTCAGTCAGTCTCTCTCCTTTTTTTAGTACCACTCATAACCTACTTAAGCTGGAAGGTTTTTTTTTTTGTTTGTTTGTTTTACCGTCATTCCTACCTGTGTGTGAATATGTGTGTGTGTGTGTGTGTGTATATATATATATATATATATATATATATATATGATGAATCTTAGTGAGAGTCCAGTGTTGTTTTTTATATTTAACAATAATTTGCCTTTCTGAATTTAAATCTCAGGTGACAACATTATTAATATTAGTTACTAATATAATTTGTAAATGTAAAAATATCTTACCTCAGAAAATATGCCCTACTGTCTGACTCCCTGTGCATGCTGCTATAGTCAGTTTAATGTTTTTCATGTTTCCATTCAAAAAGTATTTTCTCAAAATAAATACTGTAAGGTTTGTTTAGTAGTAGCAGTAGTATTAGTACAGTATTAGTTGTTGTTGTAGCAGTAGAATTTTATGTTTAAAGGTGAAACAGATCATGTTTCATAAATGTTTAATGTGGTCAAGATATATTCAAATGTACAGATATACTTATACAAAAAAATAAATAAAACACCATAGATTAATAAAAAAAAAAACTGGGTTTGGTTCCTTAGTAAAAAATAAAATAAAATAAAAAAAATCTGTCTTGTTTTATTGTGATAAATTTATTGAACTTGATTTTCTTCTGATCTCCACCTAGAAAAGGTTGTTTTTTTTTAGATCTCGACTTGTTTTCTTTTTCCTGGTAACAAAATGGATTTCTAAGTGCAGTATGCATCCGGAATAAGTGAGTTTGTTTTTATTTTATTCAGGAACTAACTCAAAGTGAAAGCTCTGTGTTCATCAGTGATAAATCACTTACAAATCAGTGTCCAATAACTTTAAGCCTCTACTTTATCTTAATAGTCACTGTAGTGACTCTGAACAGCACAGCCAACTCAAGAGACTGGCTTGTCTGCATGGTTATAGAGTGATGCTGATTACATGATATTCAGGTTTTTGTTAAAAGCCCTGCCTCCTATTTGATCTTATTCAATATTCAATTTAACTTGGAAATATGTTAAAATTCAAATTAGAAAGAAAGAAAAAAAGAACAATACTGCATGGCCTCTAATGGCTTCCATAGTTTCTCATACTGTGTAATAAAACTGCCACCAAATCGCAACATTGTGAAATTTGTAAAACATTTTCTCCTTGCTGGAACATCACTGCAGCACTGCAAGCTATCGTCACACTGCGCTATTCTGGTATTAGTCAACCTTTCGTGTACCCTGAAGGGACTTCCAGCAGCTCTTCGTATACCAGCCACGGTTGTCTTGAGTTTCCCATGGATCCTTTGAAATATATGATTTAGTGGTTCCAAACATTGGTAGTCTCTAAGTCAATCAACCCCTGAGGCAAAGACCCCTGCCAGAATGCCAGAAAATCCGTCCTGCCCAGAGCTTTCTCTCAATAATCTACCTGAGGGAGGGATATCCTACCACTTTAAAGTCAGAGTCGATGCCGGGGAGATACATTACCATTTCTCTTCCAATCTATTACACTGGTGGAACACCATCCGAAGAGACACCCTGAGAAAGGAACTCATAAGCAGCAGAGGAAAAAGCAGTTGCTCTAGTCCTCAGGCAGTCACTGTCTCCACCATTAAATTAGAGGCAGATAGAAAATCCACTAGTTTCAGCTCCGACAAGGATGATTCAAGCGATTCCGTATACTGGCAGACTGCAGACATATCCGTTGGCGCTGAGACAGGTCGGATTTTGGCAGTATCACCTGAAACAATACCACATATAACAGCAAAACCACAATTTAATTAGTAAATCCTTGGTTAGCTCCCGAATATCTCTGGGAAACAGGAAATTACATCAGATATGGCCAATTAAAGCAAAGACGGACTGAGTGTAAACATTCTGAATATAGCGATCTCAAACTTTCTGACTTGATATTAAATCCAGTTACTCCAGATGTAAGCTGGAGGCAAGAATTTTTAGAATATTACTTGGAGTATTTTGGCTCATACTGTACAATGAAAGCCAGAGGAATGATTTTAATCAGAAGAACTAATACATGCGGTTTTCTCTTCGCCATTCATCCATCAAGGCTAAGACCTCCAATTAATGAAGCTCAAGAGATTTGGAAAGGAGGAGGACTACTTGTAGAAAGACGAGGAGATTATCACTTGGACAGCACTGAATAAAACATAATCAAAGAGGAAGGTGGGTGAGCTTCCTGTCTTTCTGTCGCTTTCGCCTCTCTGGTGCTCATCATTTGGATGGTGCTGAGGAGACTCTTGAGGATACATATGCTGTGTAGTGTTGACGAGACAACGTTGCCATCATGTTAATCAAACCCATGAGGATGCGCCAGGTCTCTGACAGTTGGAGGTGCTCGACTCACCACTTTTAGCTCACTGCTGAGGTACTCTGCATTTGAAATGAGAGCGATGAAATAAAAGAGAGACTGCAAGAGAGGGGTAGGAAAGTTTCTGTCAACTAAATTATTTTCGTGCAATGTTCCAATACTTATTTAGAGCTTAATTAGCAGTGCTTGCTACTGCTTTAGTATGACTAAAACTGTTCTAGAAACAGTTCACCCAGAAATTAATATTTTTTAGCATTTCAAAACCTGCACTACTTTCTGCCATGAAACACAAAAGATTTTTCAGTGTGTCCAAAATAACAAAACCTTAAAACAATGACTGCAAACCTGGGCAATGTATCCAAGGAACCATTGAAAAGGTTAGAAATTTCAATAAAGTCCTTAGCATAATCATTAAACTTAACATTAATGCGCATGCACACAGATTCCGCTCATGGTCTTTTATGGGAGGATTCAGTTGTGGAGAATTTTATACTTCCCTATATACTATATAGTATGCGAAAAACAGTTCACCAGATAGTATGTGATTGAATACAACAAGGCTGTGAAAGCAGACTAGTTAGTAGATGAGTTTTCCTAATTGATGAGATGACATTAATTAATGTCCCCGACAACCTCTTTAGTACCATTTAACCAATTATTAGCAAACACCTTAAGCTAAAACAATAATAAAAATAAAAAATTTAAATCACAAGAGGTATTACTGAGGTATATTATGTCATCGAATAAAACATGAAAATATATTTAGCTTGTGTTAACCACAGACCTTATTTCAGGCATTTACCAAAACCCATTCAAAAACCCCACTGACTTCAGAATGATGGAACAGGAACTCATTTCTAGGTTTTGTCCTACAAAAATACATAATCCCCGCAACACCTTGTGCTCTGTTTGGTACTAGTAATGCAGAAATTTTACACTTTACTTTTTAATATTTTTAACCACACCCTGTCCTCTGTTTAGACCCCACCTTAGTGTTGTGTGGTTATACCAGGTGAGCTACTGTGCAAGTTTACGTTGAAAATCTTTTTATACTGAAAATCAGAAAATCTAAACAGAAGTAGCTGGTTATATTATGCAAATCTTAAAATGTATTAGTTTCCAAATTATGGACTATGGAAAAAAGTGTTTTGAGGTCATAGTATTGGGCAAGGAACGGCACTAAAATTAATCAATTAATTGATCATCTTTACTAATCGATAATCTACCGCTGTAATTTGTGTGAAAAGCAATAAAAGTTGTTGTTTTACTATCACTAGCGGTGATTCCAGCCAAAAACTGCAGTGAACTGGTACGCTTTTACATTTTCACAAAAATGTTGTTAGAGGCACTTTTTTCTAATGAGCCTATGTTGATTAAAACAGTACCCAAGGAGCTTTAAAAGACCATTCTTTGAGTATGCTGTCACATGCACGTGTTCTTGCTGTATGTCACCCCTCTTTTGCTATCCCTCCTTATCTGTCCGTCTTGCACTCCCGTCTCATCTGCCGCTCCATCTGTGCAGCTGTGATAAGTGCAGTTCTTTCTGTCTCCTCCCTGTTGTTCCCCCAAGACCCTTTCCCCCTTGTATTCCTGTTCAGCTGACACATCTTCCACTACTGTATGATTCGACAACACTTGTCTCCTGCAGTGGGATGGGTGTGCTGTTGTCAGCATTGGACGCATTGCTATTAGACAATGCAATCCATCCGCAGTCCAGGTTGCTGCAATACAAAAGCATCTGTTCTGACATGGTATTTTCCACACAATGACAAAGCACTATGCAGCAGTGACGGCATATAAAATAAGACATTTTGTGATGCCAAAGTTGCCCCAGCAGTTTGAATTTGGAATGCTTTCATGCATCATGGTGAAGACAATTAATAGATTCAACAAAAAAAATAAAAAAAAAAAATAAAAAAAATAAAGATTATAGTTTAATTTCATATTAAATGCAGTTATTTGAAATTAATAGTTATTGATCCACCTAAAAATTACTCAAATACACCTTTACATATAATTCATAATGGTCTTATTACTTTTTGTGTCTTGAAACATAGTGTAATATAGTGTACTTAAGTGGCTTTTTATTTCATTAATATCATATTATCTGTAAGTACAGTTTAAAAAAACGATATATTTCAAGTGCACTACAAGTGCACATTCAGTATTTTTTATTGTATTTTTTACTTAAAATATATATTGCTGACCCTTTTGCCATATTTCTATTGTCTCTATATTTACACTATATCACATGCTGTCATTATAATTTTTAAACTAAACATACTTCCATTTCTATACACAAAATTAGTTTTCCACCAATTCATTATAATTTTTAAACTAAACATACTTCCATTTCTATACACAAAATTAGTTTTCCACCAATAGTCAATACAGTACATTTGTATTATAAAACTATGTTAGATCATATTAGTACATTACTAATATTATGTTATAATACAATATATTATAACATAATGTAATGTATTGTAATATAATATTAACATATATGTGAGTGTCTGTAAATGTGTTATTTTTTTTATTTTTTTTTATCTTTTATATTATTTATATTCTATATTCTCACATCCCATAATGTAAGCTTTGCACTGGCTCCTCGTCCTCGCTGCATATTTTGCACAATGTTCAGGAATGTACAATTTAAGTTTCAACTGTGAACATTTGCACTCCCCCACTTCACAAATGTAGAGTTAATGTTCATGTTTATTTTGTATTTTTTTCTGCTCTTATTGTATAGCTTTAACTTGTCTTATTTTAAAATAAATTGTTTATCTGATTCTTCTATTATTAATTCTTTTTTTTTCTTTTGTTTTTGTCAAGCACCAATTTACCAAGACAAATTTCTCGTACATGTGTACATACAGTACTTGGTAATAAACGTGATTCTGATTCTGATATTGTTAATATTGCATATTTTATCATAGCAAGGTAAAAATGACGCAGTATGTCAGATGCTCACAACAGTGATCTTCTCCAGCACACAATGCACAGACACCCTCTTTCACAAACCTATATAAATGGGTGAAGACAGCTTTAAATCACAGTCGCCCTCCACTAAATGGGAATTGCACAAGATTACTCAGCTCAATCCAACTCATCAATAAACTCGTTTTATCGGCTGGAGAAGTGCACTCCATAAAAACAGCAAGAAACAACATATATCCTTAGATGAAATAGTAACACATGAGTGCTATAACAACAAATAAAGATGTACTTATTGCAGGGCATTGATACTGAACCTAAAGACATGTAAAAAATAGGCATACAGGTTTGTTAGGACCTAGAGCTTAAATTGTTGAAAAAGTTTTGACCATGTGAAAAGGCAAAAGCTGACTGCCAGCACTGTTCGTCATGCTGAGTGGCCATAACATGGGTCATTAAAGGCATTAATGCTAAAGAGGTGAGTGCTTTTCCAAGAAAGCAGAAATTTCCACTTTGTGGTTGGAACTTATCATTTCACTTGTCAAAGGCTGTTGTTAAATGTGGCATTTCAGTAAAGTGGTTTTCTACCTGCACAAAACAGCTAGCGGCAAAAATAAACAGGTGACCATTTTACCTTGAAAGTGATGTTTATACTAATAATGGAGAAAATCAACATCCCAGCAAAACGATCAACTCGAGCTATGTGATGACAATGAATGACAAACCACTTATATGACTGGCAATGAAAATGTACCAAATTATAAGCACAAGACGTTCTCAGAAATAAAGACAAGAAGACCATTTTAAGTTCAAAGATGTTTTGAAGGGTTGTGCAAAATGCATAATTTACTTCATTTCAATTCATGAGTGTGAATTTTAATTAAACAGACCATTCCAAAAAAATAAATAAATAAATAAATAAATAAAAAATCAACACACTCAGGAGGAATTTCATTAGTCCAAAATGTGTTTACAAGTTACATAATTAATGTTGTCTAAATGTATATTAATTCATGTGATATCCCTAACTGTAAATCTAAACATAAATGTGAGTGTCCATAAATTATTATTTTTTATTTAATATTAATTATTAATATTTTATATTTAGTATGTAATAACTTAATGTAATTAAATAGAAATTAAATACAGTTAGTTGAACTTTTTACATAGTTTAGTGTACTGAACACAATGATAATAATTCAATACAATTAAAGCACACTTCTTTTTTACAAGGGGTGCCAATATTAGCAGTATTCTGTATCCTTTCTCTATGCATCTGTCAGTGTTGAACAACAGTTGTAACACAATGTTCAGCAACTGTGTTGCTTTAGTAAACTCAACAAGCAGCAAAACATGGATTTTTTGAGAGAGGCATTTCAATCTTTAATAATTAATAACATCTAAAGTTCCTGGGAGAACTCATTTGTGGAGGTTATGACAGCATGTTTATACCTAATTTATACTGTAAAACAAGAAATGATAATTCTACATCCTGTGTTCATTTAACATTCAATTGAAGTTAAAAAATCAAATTCCCAATTCAACTTGATTATTGGCACACAACCCTGGTGTTTTGCTCATCTAACATAAAGCAATAACCGAGGCGAAGTGGCCTTTGGAATATCAATGCTTTCAATTCAGAGTTAACTTAAAAGCCTCAAAAAGAGAAAAGCAGGTCGAAAACAGCCACCATGCATGTCAATGCCCACAACACAAACATATTGATATTTGAAAACTGAACTAATACATGATGAATGCGATAGCAATCTTAGAACACTGGTCCTCGGGTGAAGAGATGCAGATGAAAAGCGATCTGAAAAACTCAAATTATTTTCCAGATCGATGTGGCTTTATTTAGTGTGTGTATTTAGATCAAAATTGGTTTTTAGAATCTACTTTTTCAGCCATTATCTTGTCTCTAATTCTTCCATTGTAATGAATACCAAATTGTCCAGGGGCCACGGCCAATCAATGCAGCTCTGCCTGAACTCTCTGCGCCAGCGAGGTTTATTCAAATGCATCTGAGGTCAATGCACTTAAGGGAAAGTCAGTGATCAAATGAACGGCTGTGCACAAGTGTGTTTACACAGGACTGCAGTAAGCTGAATATGTGCTGCAGCTCTTTAGCATGTAGAGGGACGTAAAGACTGTTTTTTCCAGATAAGCAGTCTCTTTCTCACCTCCTCTATCTATCTGTGTGGTCAGAGTGGGAGAGGTGGCAGGGTGAGGGATGGATTTCTTCCTGTAGAGGAACCCTGAGCCACCAATGGATGTAATGAGGTCCATGTGGACGTGTAAGAACACAGATGAGCTTATAAAAACAGATAAAGGTCAGAACCAGGAGACCTTCTCAACCTTCTCAATCAAGAATCGTGAATCTTCAAAGCTCTAGACTCTAGTTTTCACAGGTTGTTATTATTATTATCACGACTCAAGTTTTTAATCGTTAAAGTAGGGACAATCTTTACAAATTCAGGTTCCTGCTTTTTACAGTGTAGTGTACTCTGGTAAATTGCATAATTTGTGAACCCAACTGTTATAGATGTCACAATATGTGTTCAAATATATAAATCTGAAGATGTATGCAGCAAAATAATACATTTTAGAATTAGTGTACGGCTACAATATAAGAATTTGTTTTAAACTAAGAAATCTGAACAACGTATGCTGCAAAAAAATAACCATCATGAGAGTCTCTTGTGAAAACGAATACTGTATACTTTATCATACTTAAATAAATAAATATTTACTTATTAGGGAAATAGTAAAATTTAAAGGAATTTACTTAAGTGTGAAATGGATGTAATGTTTTTGGATACTAAATGACATGTTATTTACAGTTGAATTAAAAATATATTATAGTTTAAATTTATACTAAATTGGTTTAACTTTTTTTACTTGTAAGGAGTTTAAGGGATAGTTCACCTAAAATGGAAATTCTGTCATCATTTACTTAAGTTGTTGTAGATTATTTTTTTTACTGAACACAGAAGATAAAGAATATGGGTAACCAAACTGCTTCTGGTCCCCATGGACGTCCATATTTTCCATATTATAGCATGTATGTATTTATGTATGCATTTATTTATTTGTAAAAATAAATCATTTAAATCATTTCAAATTAAATTACATTAACCTGGCATTAAAAAAAAGAAACCAACCATTAAAAAAAAAAAAATAAAATTGAAAAACTTATAAAAAAAAAAAGAGTTGAACCTTGTACAACTTATAAATAAAATTGAAAATCGTTTAACTTATTTTGATGAGTTACAGTAATGTAAAAACATGTTGTC
The DNA here is from genome assembly GCF_018340385.1 of Cyprinus carpio. Taxonomy (NCBI): domain Eukaryota; kingdom Metazoa; phylum Chordata; class Actinopteri; order Cypriniformes; family Cyprinidae; genus Cyprinus; species Cyprinus carpio. The sequence continues at coordinate 6,557,905 of NC_056589.1, read as the reverse complement.
ATAACTTATTGGTCATATAATTTTTACAGTGTTATTTCCCCATATTAAGGAGAATGGGGAGCAGATTACCCACATTATTCAAAATATCTACTTGTATGTTCAACCGAAAAAAGAAACATTTTCATATGTAATTTCATAATTCTATTGTGTTTGAAATATGGTTAAAGTGTGCTGCAGAATGTACTGACAAGCCTGTGTCACAAAACCAAAAAAAAAAAAAAACATAATCTCATTTCTGTTGTCATGTATTTAAACATTTATCCTGTATTGCACATTCATAAGTTGCAAAAGCGCATTTAAAATATATTAACTATAAATGTAATATCAGTTAACACATTAGTAAAAAATTATAATCAAGTACTTTACGTGTGCTTTAGTCTGTTAGACAACACATCAAAATAACATTTAAACCAAAAAGTTAAAATTTCAAACTAAAACTTTAAAATTTGACATTATTACAAAGTGCACTTCTTAAAAGTTTACTTGAAGGGTCTTAAGAAACATGAAAGTGCACTCTCTAAGTAAACTCAAGCAGTCTTTACTTCATTGATATTATATTATCTGCAAGTATAGTCTTTTAAAAATATACTGTTAAGATTTGAAGTGCACATTTAATACAATTAAGCACACTTTCTTTTCGCAGTGGGTGCCAATAATAGTAATCTATTATGCTTTTCCTGTCTATGCATGTAACTGTTATGCGACACGGCCATATATTCATCAGCACATACAGTATCTAGTGCCATAACTAACACTAGACATGGTGGGAAAATGTAAGTCAAGTTTGGCCATTATCCATCTCTCATCCATAATTTTCTACACTGAACACCCTAAAATGACTGACTCCAAGGGCTTTGTTGTGTGAGAACAGCATGCGGCCATCTTTGATAAAAGAATCAATTTGGCAGTCAAATACACGGCGATATGATCAGACATGGTTTGAACTCACCACAATAAAGCATTATGGTGCCTCACAGGCAGCTCTATTCTTATTCACCACACATATCAGGGAGTCGTTACTCTAATAATGTTCCCACAAAGAAAAACTGTCCCTCTCCTCAGCTCCCTTTCCTCCCTTACAAACGGATCTGCCTCTTCTCAGCGCTCTGATTAGGTTTTCCTTGTGCCGAAGACGCTCATAATGTGTGACTTATCACAATGAGCTGATTCTGAGCGAGCCGCCGCAGACAACTGGCGCATGGAAACAACACCAGCCGTCAGGCTTCACGATCCTCATTTAATAACATGGATATGGATACACCCTTATAATCTCAAATGGACCACTCATTGGCCTACTGAAATCTGTAGCAGCATAACATTCATTTTCAACAGGTTATTATTAGTGTAGGTAAGTGCAGGAACTGAAGTAAGGTATTTCTGTACCACTAGTGGCGCCAAATGGAATTGCAAACATAATTTGATTTCAGAAGAAAAACTTGGCGCTTGTCAGTGCAAATATGGCTATCATGATGTTAGCGTGTTGTGGCAGTGTGTTGCTATGCTAACGCAAAGGAGTTCAATGTCTGTTGCTATGTGATTACTGGTTGGTCCAAGTCAAGCCCAACCAACTTCAGTGTAAGTCTATGGGATTGTTTCACTCATTTTATTATTCTCTAGATGAAATGTAAGGTGTAGTCATTTTTACCATCGTTCAACACATTTTTGTGTGAAGATTAACCAATGAATGACCAATTTTATGTGTCTTTGCACTTTAAACTAGGAGTATTTTCAGATTTTCAAATCAATAAACTCTTCACCTTTATCATCTAAGTTGGTAACTGAAAGGTCACAGGGTTTGATAGAACCATGAACTAGCAACAAAAAACCCAATTCCACATTGTTCTGAATCATTTCTGCAGTGCCTTTTGAGCTCTGTAACTTTTAATAATGAATATGCTTGTGATGTATTTTCAAAAGTCACCAGACTTTTAGAAATATGCTCTGAACAAGCTCAGACGCTTGAGTTAAAACATCAGTTATAACTTCGACTATAATTATGAACTATAACTGGATTATTTACACAAAAGTAACTACATGGACTTAAAGAACTAGACTTGCCATAAGTAAGGGATTATGATTTACCTTATATGAGAGTGCCACATTTGTCATTTCTTTACATATCTTTTGAAATTTTTGTGATTATAATTTAAGATATTTGCAAGATTTTTTTGTTTTCACTTCATTTAATTGTAATTTTATTATAAAGTCAAATAAAGTAATATAATTTTCATGTCATGAAAATTGTGAGTTAAAAAATTTTTTTCGGTGTATTAAGATATGAAGATTTTATGCCACTCCCGATTTAAAATACACAATCAATGACACCGACCATGGACCTAGCAGGCAGCTCCGGTGAAGATGTTTCATGGCTTATCGAACTATTTGTCCAATTTCAATTCAGTGAGAATAAATAGGTAATGAGATAAAAGAAAACACTTCAGCCACTGTTGTGCTCCCGCTGGTATGACGATGAGCAACCCCTGCAGAATCATAATCACTTCATCTTCACACTTTCTTTCTTCTGGGAAATGCTTTTCTTGATTTAAAAAAAAAAAAAAAAAACCTGACACGTTGGCCATTCTTCAGATCTGGCCTGTGACCTTCACACACACTACCTAGAAGAAAAAGGTAACTATAAAACCCAGAGACTAAAAATGAAAGCAAATGTCAACCAACACACACACACACACACGCTTTCTCTAAAAATACACTTGTTCACATACACAGGCTGTGAGTCAAACAGAAACACTTTTAATGATCATACTCCTTGTACACAGCATGTGCAAAGTTCCGATCAGCAATAAGCCTTCTAATTGGATTAGAGCAAATTACCATTTGTAATGTCAGCTCAGTTTTGGTCATGACAATAATCTTCTGATCCTGCCACTGCTGAGACATTAATTACTACCTAAGACAATGAACCTTGAAAAAAAAAAAAAAAAATGTTTACATTTTTCCATTGGATTATATCAGCTACTACATGTTCATATCACAGCCTTGCAGACTGGGTTATTATTTCACTGTAGTTACTTCTTGGTAAATCTTATTAAAATGTGCAGTCCTCAGGTAAGTGTACATCATTAAAAATATAAATTATAAGAATATTACTGGCAAAGATTTACAAGAAGGTCCCAGTATTTAATGCATTTACAAAATGAACAAAGACCAATTAATTTGTTACAATATTTATTCATCTTTGATAATGTCAGCTCATGTCTATTAAATTATATTAACTGATGAGTTTAATATTGTATTACTAAATCATGAAATTAACAGGCTTATGATTTATCTGTGTAAAACTTATTTAGTGAGAGATAAAATGACTCAACAATACAATGTACAATATAATGACTTTTTTTTTTTTTTTTTTTTTGTAAATTCACCCAAATAGCTCACTAGCACCAAAACGTACAGTATAAAAATGAAAATCTGATTCTGTATAAAAGACACACAAGGAAAAAAAATAGAAAGAAAGCAAGTCAGACAGAAAGACATTGATTGAATCATTTCAGCTTCAGCTGTTGGAGATGTGGGATTTTCAGACATCACGGATCAGGATCAGCACACAGATTTTAAGATGGAATAGACGAGTGCAGTTAGAACACTAGCACTCAGGCCACTCCCCCCAGGGCTCAGCCTATCACCATACTGGTTCAGCAGCTGCAGAGCAGCCCCATTGGTCCACCTGAATCCCACCTATGACTAAAAAAATAAAAATAAAACAAGATTGAGGATTTGGGTTATCATTCACAGAACTCACGGTGACAAGGGTGTCACAAACACTGGTGATTATCTGGAAAGGTCTTTTTGAAGCATTATCCCTCGATTTCAACTCAGGAAGTCCCTAAGTGATATATAAGGAACACACAGGTTCAGTCATGTGACAATGTGTGCATTTTTGTTGCCATGGCAACATTTCCAAAATGGTGGCCTGTTTGGATAGCACATGTGCCAAATGATAAATATATGAATAAATAGTTTCATTGGGTTTGGGATCTGAAATAGCACTACTTAAGCTTGCAACACTAATGTCAAAGTCTAATGTAAAGATTTTTCATATTATATCTTTTGAAACTTATTCTATGTACTTTGAAATTGATGTTCTGAGCTTCTATTAATTTGCCGTTCTTCCTCTAGACACTCTATTGGTCCTCAGGGTCCAGGAGAAAATGAGATTCTACATTTCAAGAATGGTTCTGCTGGGCTGAAGAACTCTAATTTACCCCTAATTCCTCCAGAGATTAAAATGTCTCTGAGCTCTGAAGCAGATTTATGAATTTGAATTATGTAAATATGAACAAACCATTAATACCTGATCTTCATACTCGCCACCTCCTCCGGGCTTTCCATCACCGTTGACATCGTACTGTAACAAGGACATAGGGTGAAGAGAACTGCAGAGTGAGGAAGTTAAGTGAACACTAAGTCATATTTTTTTTTTTTTTTTACGACATTATTATTATAATTTTAGGGTTTTAGATTTGCTGCTGTGTCATTTGTGTGCACCACTAGCAAAATCACCCAAAAATAATGACTCTCTTCAGAACAGAGTTTTACATTGAGCAGGTGACCACAAGGAAGCTGTCATGTTGAAATCACATGACCAGCTGAATATAGAGCGCAGCAGTCATGTTCTGGAAGTAAAAGAATGTCATTCATTTTCTCCGTAGGGAAATCGATTTTGGTCACACTTTATTTTAAGGTCCAATTCTTGCTATTAACAAAACATTAACTATGATTTTGCCTCAGTAAACTCCTAATTTGGTGCTTATTAACAGTTAATAAGGTACTTATTCAAGTTTAGGTATTGGGTAGGATTAGGGATGTAGAATATGGTCATGCAGAATATATGCTTTATAAGTACTAATAAAAAGCCAATGTGTTAATACTAGGCATTCTAATAAGCAACTAGTTAATAGTGATAATTGGTCGCTATACTAAAGAGTTACCTTGATTTTTAACAATAACTTTAAAACATTTAGAGACAGACCTGTTTTGATCATTGAGGTTGTTAATCGATGACATTTGCTTTCGCTGAAGCCATCTGTTTGCATTATTTCAACTTAATGTTGTGCAAAAATCAGCCAATCAGAATTCTCATATATATATAGCTGTGCTGTGCCAAAGATTCAGCATATAATATCATATATATATATATATATATATATATATATATATATATATATATATATATATATATATATATATATATATATATGGCAGTGGCTATTTGAACTAAGTGTAAATAGCTATAGATTCTATTTACACTATCTTAAAAAAGCAGGATTTTCTGCTATTTATACTACTTATTGCAAATATTGCCAATTATCTGCACCTCAGTATTATAGTACATTATAAAACAGTATGCAGTAATAACGAATTGAGTGTAAATTATAATTTTATTTAAAATTATTAAATGGATGCCACCTTATTGGGACAATAAAGCACTCCTTACACCTACCCAATACATTTTTATTGAAAATAAATGCCTTTCCGATGTGATATGAGATTTGAAAAGGGAGAAAAAAAAAAGTTTGGTAAACGGCAGATTCGAACCCGGGTCGATCGCGTCAAAAAGACTATGGTGTGTGCTTTACCATCTACACCAATGAAGCTGATGACTATATGCCATCTTTTATAGTGTTGACCATCCCTATCACACGTTTGTGGGTGGAGCTAGTGTAAATAGCCTCTGCCAACTTTGCACTAAGTGTAAATAGACTCTCTCTCTCTCTCTCTCTCTCTCTCTCTCTCCCATATATATATAGATATAGATATAGAGAGATAGATAGATAGATAGATAGATGAGATATATGCATTCTTTTTAAATAAACTTAAAATATACTGTCTCTCTACAGATAATCATCATTGTCGTTTTCAATGCTTCATGGGATTGTAGTTCTTTCCCTCAGTAAAGTAAAGCACACAATCTTGTAATATTGTTAGATTTTCAAATATTTTTTGGTTTCAAATAAAAGTTTGTAATGTTGCGATAATGCTTCAGTGAATGCTTTTTTTTTTAAATACCTATGGGAAACACAAATGGAAAAATAATACTTCCAGAACCAATACCATTATTGTTACATTTTTCTTGGTGACTGTGCTGTTTGCTCATCAGGAATTGATTGATTTCATGGTGATTTTAAACTAATGCAGAAACTAATAAAGAGACAGCTGTAGGATGGGGCTGTATCCAAAATTGGTCACTATTCCCTACATTGTTGCAGTGATATAGTGAGTGCAATTTCAGACACACTCCAGAGTGAATCTTAAAGGACTTCACCTTCTCAAACATGGCCTCATATTTGATGATTGGTCTGAATCCACCGCTGGGCCAAACTGAAGGCGAGCTCTTTAGCATGGGCTGAATTGAGCCCAGAGAGACCTGCAAAGACATGATGAATGGGGTGAGAAATGGGTGGGTCATTTAAATGGCAAATTCACCAACAACTGAGCATCATTAATCACACTGTAATAGTCACTTCCCAAACTCACAGACAAGATGTGACAGCAAGTAATTGAATTTTGAAGGGAATAATGTGATTTAGTTCACACATTGAACAGACTGAAGATTCTTCAGGCTCACTGCTTAAAGTTATAACTGAAGTAGCTGATCTGCAAAATGTGTGTTTGATGCTGATGTATTACAGCCAGCCTGCACCTTCCAATAAACAGTAAACCACTGTAAGAAGTTTATTATCTATAGAATCACAATTTTTCATGCATGTTCTCTCCCGATCCTTTGGTTCCCAGTGAAATAAGACTTTCAGCAAGAAAAACTGATTTTAAAGTTAACTTGATTGAGCTAGCCAAATTTGGCAAATGGCAATAAAGTTCCATGACTCTCTCATTCTCATGTAAACAATATTAATTCTAAACTAAAAACACAATGTTAAATATACATTAACATTTGCAATGTTAATGGTACATTATGACCTTCTGTAAAGCTGCTTTCAAAGACTGCATTGTGAAAAGTGCTATACAAATAAATGTAAGTTCTTATGATTTCACGTTGACTGTCGCAATATTAAATGGCCATATACCCTCTATAATCATGTGTTGAAGTCTACCCAATTCAACTAAGATAACCCACAACCCCCCACTTACACTAAAAAAATCCACAATCCCAAACAGATAATACAAAACAGAACCACAAACCAAAAATGAAAACTCTACATATAATAAATGACCAGAATCAGGAAAGTTTTATGAAAAGCAGAAATATTGTGCAAAGAGTGCCATCTGCTGTTGAGCATGGAGTTTGCTTCAGTAACAAGATGGGAAATGCAACCTCCCACTGTTTGAGATCTCACTTTTTCCTGTGAAACCTAAAAATACTTTTCTCTTGTATTTAAGACAAATTAATAAGGAGGAAAAATTGGAAGTGAAGTGCAGTGTTACTCAAGAGGGAATATATTTGATGCAAAGAAATTACAATATTAATTTGTGATGTGGATGGAAGGTCTTATTAAAGCAGCATTAGGTCAGAGGTGAGACATCTGGAGGTTGTCTGCAGGAATGAAGCATTGCATATGTTGTATACCATCTATGTGGCCTGCCTACAAAATCACTCACTATAAAAGGTCAGTAACTGACATAATTAATTTGTAATTCAAGGTTTGTAAAGTGACAGGCGCACGGTCAGGTACTGCATAACCCTGATCGGCCATCTTTAGCTTAGAGTAACATTGTGCCCAGAGAAGTGCCATGTTAGATGGGTAGAAGGACAGGTGCTGGGTCTCATTCAAACCAGGCTCCTTTTTCTGCATCCCACAGTAGACTTTCAAAAGCTTTAATTCTAGCAGAAAGTGCCTTCTCTTCATCACCTACAGGAAAAGATGTCAGAAAATATCCCACAGTGCTTTTTAATATAACACAGAAACCACACTGTTCAAACTCTGCTGCCTTATTATTATCCCTAAGGGAACTAAACAATCTTTTTTTTAATAAAATATACACTACTGTTCAGGTGTTGTTGTTGTTGTTTTTTTTAGCAAGGATGCATTACATTTATCAAAAGTGACAATAAAGACTCTACATCGTTACACAAGATTTATATTTCAAATAAATGCTGTTCTACAGAATTTTCTATCCATCAAAGTATCCTCCAAAAAAATGTAAAGAGAATAAAGACATTTTTGAATACATGTAGATTATATATATATATATATATATATATAATTAAATACATATCTATTAAATCTATTAAGTCTTATTTCAGCACACAGGAAAGACAGATGACCATCATCCATCCTTTAAGCAGCAGCCTAATGAAGTTATTAAATTAAATGCCATAAACTGATTAGATGGATACATTAACTAAATGATAGCCAAATAGTTGGACCATCAAACAAAGTATAATTTCCTCTGTGTGAAATCTTCTGCCTTAACTTAAATGCCAAGTGTTTCATCTTTCTAATTTAATGAAGTGATATTATTGTTGACTTGCAAAATATTGCATTGTTACCGTATTATAAAGGATGTGTTTAAATCTTTTGTCAAAATTAGTTTGAAATCTGGAACTAGCAAACTAGAGAAATTAGTTGTAATCACAAATTAAAATAATAATAATAGAAATTAGTATAAAACACAAATAAAAAAAAAAAAAAAATGAATATTCATTAAAATCAGGAGTGTGTACAGTACATACACATAAGTGTGTTTTTACTCTTTACCCAGAATCCTGTGGAAGGAGGCCAGCAGATGCTCACTGCGGCACATAATAGCATTGAGGTCAGCAGGCAGGATGGGGCTTGTCTGTGTGTCGCTCAGGGTGCCGTTGTTTCTGCCTGTGCTGTCTATATATGTACCAGCAAGAAGAGAAATCCCAGCCTGACTCTGCACCAGATGTCAGTTCTATCCAAAGTTTCATCTGAGCCTCTGTAATACACAAACATATTCATGCACATTAACACATAAAAGAACAAGGAAAAACCTTTTAATTTAATTTCTTTAATGATCTTGTTGTGGTACATGTAAGTGTAACCCCTCTCTCCTGGGTCCTCACCACCACACCTTGTCCTTGCTCCGAGTGGGCCTTGAACTCGGGTCTCCGGCATGTGAGGCAGACGCACCTAGCCAGTCACTAGTGCGTCTCTTGAGATCAGGGGAGTGAGGTTTACCTGCACAGCACCTACTCGCTCGCCTCCGTTACATAAACATCAGAATATTAAAGGAACAGTTCCCCCAAAATGAAAATTTGCTGAAAATGTATTCACCTTCAGGCATTCCAAGATTAATTTGTTTCTTCATCTGAACAGATTTGTAGAATTTTAGCATTACGTCACTTGCTCACCAATGGATCCTCTCCAATGAATGGGTGCCGTCAGAATGAGAGTCCAAACAGCTGATAACAATAAATGTTTTGGGAAACAATCTTCGCTGTTCTCATCTCACATCAAAAAATCCTCCACCATTTTTGTTTAGAACTGTTTTGGACCATTTTCTCTTGTGAACAGTGCATGATCTGTGCATATTTCTCTAGAAGACTCCAGAGTATTTTAGCCAGCAGCAATGCTTCAACAAATCAAAAATGTTTTAATGATAGTTTTGCTTCGTACAAACAGCTTTTCTCTTCACAAGAAATACATTGATGGACTGGAGTGGACTGTGGATTATTGTGATGTTTTTATCAGCTGTTTGGACTCTCATTCTGACGGCACCCATTCACAGAAGAGCATCCATTGATGAGCAAATGATGCCATGCTACATTTCTCTAAATCTGGTCTGATGAAGAAACAAACTCATCTACATCTTGATCTGAGGGTGAATATATTTTCAGCAAATTTTCATTTTGGGTTGAACTATTCCTTTAAAAGGTAAAAGAAGTCAAAATATTTGCATTTTGGCCCCGATAGAGCACCTAGATACCTACATGCTAACAGGCCCTCAGCCAGTTCTACATCATCACTGTAAGACTCAGGTCTGCAGATACACAGATATAAATACTGCAATGCATTCAGATGTGTTACTTCATTACAGTATTGAGAAGCACCGTAGTAAGAATGAAACTTAAAATTTCTTAATGCTAAATAAAATTTCATTTTGCTTTTGGGGGTGACCCTGACGATGTTCTTAAAACACACAGTGTTAATGAGTTGTCTCACCGGTACATTATACTGATTTAGGATGTGAGTCAGTCCACTCATCGACACAGCAAAAGAGCAATTCTGCATCCAAAAGCTGTACTCTGTTTCCACTGCTGGCAAAACCTGCCTAAACACACACAGAACACATGCGGTGCAGAGGTGCTGTTCAGAGCGGTTCAGTGCAACACCTCAATATTCAACAAACCTGCAGGAGGGCAGTTTAGTCAGAAAGGTTACCTGAGGAAGTCTCTGTCTCTGGTGACCTCATAGAAGCTTTCCACCATCAGGGGAAGGAGGGGAGGCTGACTACGCTGCTCGTAATAAACCCAACCACCATTCGAGACAAAGCCATATCTGAACAGAAGTGAAGGGAAACATATCTGTTATTTCTATATTTCATATATCTGTTATTTAGTGGTAACATTTTAAAATCATGAAACTAAACGTGTGAAGTGTTTTGTGTCTGTATGAGTGAAAATCAAGACAAATAAGTGCACCTTTTCACCAGGTACACAAAGTTCAGAATCATTCCTCGAGCTGTCTCTGTCATCTCAGACAAATGGAGACCATTCATTACCCAATATGACTCCCTGAAGAACAAAAACACCTTGATTATTACATTTTTCTGAAAAAATAAAAATATGTGAGAGATTGGTAAAAAGAGTGGTTTTTGCCAGTGCAGAACTAATCATTATGATGTTATGGTGTTGTGGGAAGTTGTCAGGGTGCTGCTATGTGTTTATTAAAGTCACCGTGAAATCAGATTTGAAAATAGTGATATTATTTATTCATGCATGGTGTGTGCACCAGCATGAGGGCTAGTCATGGACATACACTGACACCTAGAGGTGTGGATGCAGCATCACACATAAGTTGTCAATTACCGATACCAGTGTAGAAATTCACTATTCGCCATCAGCGAATTATTAATAATGATTATTAATATATTATTATTATATTGATATATATTTCCAGAGTGATATATATTGATATATGATTATTAACATATATTTCCAGAGTGAAAGTGTCCAATAACAGTGCAGTCTCCAAGAAAAAGCAATAGAGTACATCAGTGCTCATCCACTTTTTTAAACCAAGTCTTTGGTAAAATGTTATGAACCATGAACTAGGGCAAACAGCCATGGGGTGAATCACACAATATATAATTTTTTATTTGAAGCAAAAAAGTATTACAAAATTAGACCAAAAAAAGAAAGAAAGGTAGAAGACCATGTACTTAGAGAATATAATGAGGGAAAGACCTATATAAGCATTGTGAATTAAAAACCGTGGTGAAATATAAAGCTATTAATTTAAAGTTGTTGATTACATCTACAGAAACAATATATTTTAAGTTTATTGCAATATATATATATACACACATACATACATACATACATACATATATATATAGGACTGACTTGATTATGTCATTAGCAGTGCTTCATGGGAGTGAGCGGTCCCTTGGTGGATTGGTGGAGCATCATAGGTAGGTTTTTTTTTTTTACCATGAATTCCACTTTTAAACATGATTTAAAAATGATTTGAAATAATGCAAACAGATGGCTTCAACAAAAGCACATTCCATTGACTGACAACCACAGAACTCACAACCGGTCTGTCTTTAAAGGTTTAGGGTTAGGTTTATCTGTATGTGTTAATATGTTTGTTTAATATTCATTGTATTCTATTTCTGCATGTTTTTGCTAAGGACTTTTATTATTTTGCCGTTGATTTGAAAGTGAATGCGGGGGGAAAAGGAAGAGGATTGTGGGGTTGCTCTCCTCCCCAGTTCTAACACTCTGCTCAGTAAAAGTTTCTAGCGGTCAGTATTGTCAAGTCCATCGCATTTATTCTGATCAAGAGAGAATAACCAGTAATAAGAGTTCCCTAAAGCGGCCACAGGGCACGATGACTGGGTGTGGTGTATGCAATATTTTGAGTAAGACACCCTGGACAAACATTTTGGTCTATGGAACAGGGAACAAAAATGGATGTGGTTACATTAGCATTAGCAAAAAAGAAGATTCTGTCTTTTTTTTTTACGCACCTTCAGTTCATACAGTTCCAATCTCTATGACTTTCTTGGAACCCCTGTGCTGTCAACACTGTCCAAGTAAAGCCATTTTCATTTTTGGGCAAACCATCCTCATACTATCCTGCCATTTCCACTCAAAATGAATGCCAGTCTGGAGGAGTCCACTGCTCAAACTCCTTACCTGGCTCTTCAAAGTATGTTTGTAAGATCTTCTGTAGCTCCGAGGATGGGATGGTCTTCTTTGGGAACCCTGAGCTCAGATTGGCAAAAGCCTTCACAATGACCTCTACAGGAAAGCAGGAACATAGAGAGAGAAAAGGAAATCACAGGCCTAGAGCTTTTCAAATGTGCATCAGAACAAATCAAACAATGCTTGACTCACCAGGAGCTGCAGTCAACTTCATATCTACAATACTTGTCATCATCAAACAGTTTAGCCATCTGGACCTGTTGTAGGACTTCTCCAGTGCAGTAGATTTGACTGGTAGCAACAAACAAGCCAGGCATCAGAATAACAAAGCCGTTCGTCTGTCTGCCCACTTCTTGTCTGGCACTCACAGGTTAAGCTTGTAAAACCAAGATCAATAACTTTCTCTCTACTGCTCTTCTTTGATGAAGGTTCAAAGCTCAGGTTGTCAGCATTCAACACTCCACCTGCTTCGTCACTGACACAAAGTTCATCCATAATGAGAATACCATGGTGGCTGTTGAAGTCTTTTATAATACAGAGAAAACCATCTTCAAAGCTCATCTTTCATAAGGAAATTCACAAATCATTTCACATAATCCCAGTGACAAACACATTTGATTTGCACGTTTATATCAAAGTAAAAATCACTAAAATATTCATCTCAGTGTAAAAAAAGTAGCCATCTCATTGGATTACGCTGATAAACTGCTCAGATTTCAGTAAAAAAGCCTTGATCGAGAATGTAGTTTGTGGGAACTAACCTTTCACAAGGTGCCAGGAGTGTGATCCCAGATGAGAATGAATGAAAAGTTTGCCAGAATTAGCCAGTGCATTTTGGTGAGCTAAATTATCGACAGTCAGAGTTTTAAAACTCTTTGAACTTGTTGATCAGTGATCAGGGGAGGGGTCCGTTTAAAATCGGATTAATCAGTTTCAACAGCATAACACTAGCCTGTACCTAGCGGTCAGACATCAGTATGCGGACTGTTATTAGCAGCAGCATGAAAATGTTACATAAGATGTATATAGGGGGAAATGTAAACAACAACAAACAAAAAAATTCCTAGTGAGAGAGTGGTTCTTCACCTTACATACATATATCAACAAAGTGGGTTCTGTCATGAGAAACTCAGTAAAAAGACAACTTGAACATGTGGAACTTCAGTGAGCTTTATTTTCAAACAAAAACCAAATCACAGATGTTAACCATTGCATTTTGTTTTTAAACATCTCAAATCTTTAAAATTGAAGCATCACTGAGAAAAAAAAAAATGCCAATTGAAATTGTCCAAATTAAAAAGGAAACAAACAAACAAAAACAAAAACACTTGATTTCTTAAATTTGGTTGGTCATTTTAATCTGAAGTACCCAAAAGAAAAAAAAAATCTATATATAAATCGCAAATTTAAGGGCAAAGTTTAGAGATCAATTTTCCTTACCCTGAACTCCCAAATGGGATTAGAATTTTTGAAACCAATTCTCTCCATTTCCCTCCCACCCACTAACCCAGACTGATGTATTCATGTACTCCCAACACTGAACAAAATGATAAGGTAAATAGATTCAGTCAAGAAAAAAAACATCACAGCAAAAAAAAAAAAAAAATTAAAAAAAAAAAAAAAAAAAATACCCTTCCCACCCACCCAAATACAAACTTAAAATAAAAAAAATAAAATTATATAATAACGAAGAACGAGTGGATTTTAAAGATGACAATTTTGTATGCTTTAGAAAACTAATCTTAAACAGGTGAGATGTTCTCCACTCCATTCTTCCAAATAAAAAGAAAGCAAAACAAAGAAATCAAAACCCCAACCAACTTAGCAAAGACCACAGCACATCCAATCACATGCTGCTTTACAGCATCTCATGAACGAACCGTGATTTTCACAGCAAGTGGTTACTGAAAAACACTGGGCTGCTGCCAAAGAGGCCAGTAACTCATATACTCCTCTCTATGGGCAGATGTTTAACATCCCCCAAAAGAAATCAAAGCTGATTACACTGGTGATGTACACACGGGGGGCTATGTGATATAGAGAAGAGAATACAAGCTTGGATTCAAGCAATGTCACTGGGAAAAGTTGCACGTTGTAGAATATGGGATAAATAACCTTTGCTTAGAATTTGGTAACTAACCATACAGTTAGAACAAATTTTAATTGTATCAGGGATAACTAACAGCAACATGCCGCAGTAGACAAAGCCAATCCATTAAAAAAAAAAAAAAAAAAAAAAACCTCACCTGTATTTGACTTTTTTCTTTTTTTGAAATGGGGACATTGGTGATGTTAAACTCGAGCATAAAATTAAGCTAATTCTGTGCCAATAACCACAAAAGGCAAAACTGTATCCCTCCCAACCTCCCTCCAACCCACCCCATAAAGTTACAACCCTCAAAACATCACGGGTCAAAGCACTAAACTTATTCAAAAAGCAGCAGAAGGGCTAAAGTGTCTCAAGCAAGCCCGTGTCAATCCTTGGAGATGGGAAGAAGAAAAAAAAAAAAAAAAAAAAAAAGAAAAAAAAAACCCTCACTCAAAAGGGTATTAGTGTTTGGGGGAGGTGTGATAAATATTCCGCTGCAAAAGAAAATGAAGTCATTTGGTTATCAGCACCCATGAAATACCCAAATCCCCAGCCCATGTTAAATACCCTTGTCCCTACCACAATACTTCCTCAAAAAAAAAAATGATATAATAATAATAAATAAATAATAAATCTCCCCTTCAGTCTATACACCTCTGCCCTAACCGAGGAAGTGCTCCCAGAACATGTGCAGCCCGTATTATTATTGCCCAACCCTTGAACTAAAGTTCAAACTTAAGTGCAGCACACACTGCAAAGGTTTAGATTCTTCTGTTAAGTCTTGTGCAGCATCAAGAACATGGTCTAGTAACAAAAAACAAAACAAAAAAACCCCTCCTGACTCACGATGCACTGCGTGTCTCTGCCGCTACATTGTCAGTCCATCGTTTAGAAGTCTTGGCATCCAGTTGTTTTTTTTTTTTTTTGTCCATTTTTCCTTTTTCCCCAATGTGAACATCCAAGCCTTTCAATCCTCCCACCCCAGTCTGTCTGAAGTCATGTCCTAGTGGCAGAGAAACACAGCCCCATGTAACAGCTACACATCTCGCTTATAAATTCAACATTTTTGCATGTTGCCAATTTGAGCTGCACTGCAGCGAGTAGCTCTATTACATGATGAAAATATTAAATTACCTCTATGTTTAGAGTCACTCAGGCTAGGGGACCCTGCTGAGTGCCTCATAGGTCAGTGTCACAAGCAAAAGGCTGGAAAGCAAATAAGCCTCTTTTTTTTTTCACAACCCTTAAACGAGGCCTTTTGAGCAACCCATGTCAGGAACTTTTGTCAACACTGGGGAACGGGTCAGAGTTAGAGTGAACAAGTGCAAATCCAAAACAACTGCAGCACCTGCTGAAACGCTCAGAAGCTAACACTCAAAACCTCTGAACAAAGTATTCTTGGATTTAAAAAAGCCCAATTTTTTGTTACAACAGAAGGATGGTGCACTACCTGGAAAGGCTTAAACTCTGCTAAACTTATTTCCCACTGGGGAGAAGAGGGCATAACCAAAATAGTGCCACCCAGTGCTGACAGAATCCTGATTTTAAAAGATCTTTCCAACATTCTTCTCAAATGGTCATCAAGCCTTTTTAGCTTGTTTTAAAACAATCCATTAAAAATAACAACAATAAATGAAGTATTTACAAAATGTTTACAATGTGCCAGATCTGTATAAATGGCACATTTAGGACAGAATGCCTACCGCACTGAAATCAAGAGGAAAGGGAAAAAAAAAAAAAAAAAAAAAAAAAAAAAAAGAAAAAAGAAAAAAAAAAAGTCCACATTCGTCTTGAAGTGGGAGTCCTCATGGCCAAGGAGAAAGGCTGGTCTGAGTCTGGTCAAGTCTCTTAGAGTTGACCCACTGAAGACAGAGGGGGAAAGAGTTATGGGTCTCTAGAGGCATGGCATGTTCCATGAGTGGATGAAGGAAAAAACCCATTGGGAGCCTTGTGGGGCTTTTGAAAGCTTGCCACAGGAACATTAGCCCCTATTATTGTCGTTATGCCCACTGATATCATCTCAGTTCTCCAGGGGGCTTCCCTTCACAAGTACACCAGAGACTGCACAAATCACACATGCTTCCCCATCCTCGCTCCTGCTGTGAAATCCTGTTCTTCATCGCCCCGAAAATCTAGAAGTGGCAAATGCAAAATTATTCTTCTGATGTCAAACAGGAGGGGGCAGACAAGCAATACCAAAAGCCAGAGAAAAAAAAAAAAAAAAAAAAACAAGACCACGTCTTCAAATGAAGAGTTATGAGTGGAGAAGAAAAATCATCAGGTTATTACTTTTTGAACAAGTTAGGCTGCTTGTTAAGGCACTTGTTTCAAATGACTAGAAACATGAAGATGAGCAGAGGAACAGAGAGAGTGGGTTGAGAATGTGCTTTCAGGCAATGAGTAGTCATTTTTTCTTGGGTGATAAATCCTCATGTCCCCTCTTTCCCTCCTCAAGTGATTTGAAGTCTTCAGGATGAAAATATTGGTGCAGCAGTCCTTTAGTAGGCCATGAGTCCTTCCCGATTATTGGGCCATCACAACATCACATTCCTTTGTAGTGGCACCAAACAAGAAAAATAAGAAAAAAAAAAAGTGTGGGAAAAGACAGACGGAAGATAAATAGTTTAAACACGAAACAAAAAAAATCTATTCCCTAGACACAGTAGGGAAGGAAAAAAAAGGTGGGGACAGGGGACAAAGGATTGGTGATCTGGATGGGGTAGAAAAGAAAAACCATGTTAAAATCAAACAAACATTTACATTGTAAAGCTCTAGAGTGACTGAACATTGAACTCACCTCTTCTGCTCACAGTTTAACCTCCTCTCCACTCTCACTGTGGTACTCGGCCACATACAGACTCTTATCAATACTGCCGGGAATGGGCTTGATTTCTGTACCCAGCTGTTCTTCAATACCTTTCAGGTTAAAGCGGTCATCATAAGTGATCAAGTTAATGGCGAGACCTAAGTGTCCAAATCGGCCTGTGGGGAGAGAAGGGTAATGTCATTTAACACAGCTACCCTTTCAAAGCCCTGACTGCCAAACAGTGACACTACCAAATGCCAGCATACTTGCTCGGACAGGAATCAAACGAAACCCACTCACCAGATCTGCCAATGCGCAGGTACGTTCTCCCCAAGTTTGGGGAAATCAAAGTGATCACCACATTTCACAGCTTGTATATCAATTCCTTTTTTTTGTAAAGATATCTAAACATTAAAGGCGTGCCATTATAGCAGTTGATCAATTAATACAGCAGGCAATGAATCCAAACGGTGACTTAGCCTAAACCTACTCACCAGTGATCTGCCATAATAAAAAAAAAAAAAAAAAAAAACAGGTACATCTGCGACAGCAGTACCAATTAATGGCGAGACCCAAGTGTCCAAATCGGCCTGTGGGGAGAGAAGGGTAATGTCATTTAACACAGCTACCCTTTCAAAAGCCTGACTGCCAAACAGTGACACTACCAATGCAGCATTACTTGATCTCGGAGCAGGAATCAAACGAAACCCTACTCACCCGATCTGCCAATGCGATGAAGGTACGTCTCCCCAAGTTTGGGGAAATCAAAGTTGATCACCACATTCACAGCTTGTATATCAATTCCTCTTGTAAAGAGATCTAAACAGAGAAAAGAGAAAGCAAGTTTTAGTTTAATTAGGGATGTAACAATTAACTCAAGATACAATTCACGATTCGGTTCGCACACGATTTTAACAAAATAAGATTTAAGAAATCCTAAATGAAAAGGGGTACTTTATTATTTCTCAGAAAAAAGGCTGCACATTTATTTGTGAACGTGTAGCATCAAATAAAACTAAATTAAAGCTTTAAAACAAATTCCAAATCAACTAAATACAAACACAAAAGAAAAGGGTCTCACTTTATATTAAGTGGCCTTAACTACTATGTACTTACATCAAAAAACAAGTACAATCTAAAACAAGTGCATTGAACCAAATTATTAATTTAAAAGTACATAGTCTCAATCCAAACAAAGATGCTGCATACATACAGCATGAGATTGTATAATTTCAAAATTTGAAGCAAAAACAGAATGGTCTGACTTTAGCTTTGTGAAAGTATACTACATAAAACATCTGAACGAAACAAAACCGGCAGATGAGCTGAACAAAAATGCAAATTCACTCTGAAAGCAAGTGGCGCTTAGGAAAAAGCAGCAGTAAAGCATTTCCTTGGTTACCACTGCACTTATGATGCAATATTTCTATAAATATACATTATACAAAGGCAAGATGAAAAGAAAATACCATCAACACTTTTCTGAAGACAGTCAGTTCCCCTCAGAGATACATTCATATAAAGCCCCTTCTGTATTACAATTTGTTTAACATCAACCGACTTGAATAGTCACATTTGTATCGATTTTCAACTGGCTCAGGGTGTCATTACATCCCCAGGTTTAATAGCAACTTTGATTTATCATGTCTATCATAGATAAGTAAACTGAGGGTGTCTACAGATATGAACAAGTTAAATTTAAGACTTAAGACCTTTAATACCACCTCATGTGAAATTTAAGACCAAACCTGTGGCAGAAACACACATTACATAAGTAATATTTAATTTTTATTGTAAAAAGCAAACATATCATCGCTTTCAAAAGTGCTGTTTAATACAATATACAGTGAACTTTTCATATCAGCAGATAATATACTCACAAAAGCACCGCATCAGAGATTTTTGATTGTGTAAATGATTTATTCTGAAGCAATATTTTCAGTGTTCTATCAGCTTTTACACTTAAATAGCGTGTTTTAATATTTACCAAAGGATGTACATAATGCAGTACATAATGATATAAGATTAATGTTTTAAATAAAATTGAATATAGAAATAAGAAAATATTGCATGAAAATGCATACTTTTAAACATGAGACTAAACCGCCAGTGGCGGTAAATCACTTATTCCGATTCCTTCAAAACGCTGAACCATTCAGTAACAAAACCTGTGTGCAACACCGTACTACACGGGCATTAGTAATCAAACACAGAGCATCGTAACAGACCAAATTAAATGCAAATCACCTACTCCAGTCGTTCCCAAACTTGGAGGTGCGGCAAAGCTGAGGGATCGTGTACGGTCAGCAGATTATTTTGCAAAAGAAACCTCTGCAGGGTGATAAAGACTACACTGCGTTATTTTCCGGCTTATGTGGCCACTTGCCTGATAAGGAAATAATTGAACGCTTAATATTAATTTGACATTTTAACTCTCAACATGACGCGTAGTACCCGCTTGAGCACTCCGTTATCAGTTATAGCAGTTGTGGTTGGATCAATAACAGACCACTGGACGGCACGATTAAAGAATCAGTTGTATTGCAGGAAGCCATGTAGAAATAAATGAACGATGCATGGTTCTGCTCTGAGCATGTAAGCTACAAGTTTGTGAAAATACTGCCACTGCCAGGTAAAGGTAAAGCAGTTTATGAATATGCTTAATCATAAAATACACCAGACACGAGTGGCCCGATGTGACAAAAGCAAATAGAACCCTGATGTTCTCTGCTGTGGATGCGGTGTGACAACACGACAAATCCATGACAGTAAACTGATGTCCCGTTATATTTCTGAAGAACTCCAGCACTCTGACACAAAGGACAAATTTCAAATATTCATAAGAGAATCTTGAAAATAGATTCCTCAAAAATATTAAGCAGCACAAATGTTTACAACATTGATCATCAGAAATGGTTACTGAACAACAAGTCAGAATATTAGAATGATTCCTGAAGGATCATGTGACACTGAAGACTGAAGTAATGCTGAAAATTCAGCTTTGATCACAGGAATACAGTAACCTATGTTAAAACATTCAAAAAGATAATTTAAACTGACAATATTTCACAAGATTACATTGTTTACTGTATTTTTAATAAATAAATGTACCCTTGGTGAGCGTAAGAGAAACACATGAAAGTCTCTCACAGACACAGGCAGTGCGAGCCTCAACAGCGCGACATTAATACACTGTCCATTAACAATCACTGTTTAGGCTGAATATAATAAAATCAGAAAAATTATTCATTAGAATCATTCATCCATCACTAGTTATTTTTTGTGACTTATGTTTTAATTAGGGATGTGCGGGTCTAGTCGACTAAACAGTACAGCTCCTAATAGTCAACACTGAAAACAATAGTCGATTACACGACAGAAAAAAAACTGATTATTAAAATTACCATCATTTTATGTTACTATCAATAAAAAAAATACATTAACTACAAAATTACCTCAAACCACGCATGAACTATCTTAAAAAAAGTAATAGTTATCTATAGGTCAGTCAGGGACGTAAACTACATTTTTACCTCATACCACGCATGAGTTTTCTTTGTGTCAGTTGTGGCGAGCTCAAGAGTGACCACGCGAAAGACGGGCAAGGTGTGGGATTATTTTGAATTAGAAGGAAACTGATAAGTTTTGTTAACTGTGTAATGTCAAATTGGCTTACAATAACTCTACTGGAGCGATACGTAATCATATTTATTACAGGCACATAGCCGTCTAGCTTAGAGACTAGCCAAAGTCAAATGTCATTCACTACAGCCCGCCACCACTGCGATCCCGTCCGCGCCGTCTATTCATCGAAGACCCACTTCGGTGGTGCTGTGTGATGTCCAGGCGCTTTCTGAAATTCTGTCGGCTTGCTTTTCGTTATCTCTACGTTGTTTTAAGTGCAGGAATATGTTTCCATCACCCTGTTTTAATGCGCATTTTGAAGTATCGAATGAGAAACGAGTGATAAATATTGAATAAAAATCCCTTAATTCGCAAAAAAGTTTAAGCTCGCTTGAGGTGGTTTTTGACTTGTGCGAAAAAGGATTAATGCAAATAATGGGAAATGGAAATGCATTTTGCGAATAAATCCCTCTAAGCGCATATAAAAAAAAATATTTGACTTTGCGCTATGAGGTGGGATAACTTGACTAGCAGCGGACTGCATGATCTTGTTCCACAGAATCTGAAATGTTGTTATGGTCGTTCTGAAATGCCTGAGCCAAGTCTTTCATCTAAATATTTCTGGATAATGTCTTACACGACTGCGTTCCCAAACAGCAGCATGCATCCGCCTCCGAAAGCAATGACATTTGTGTTTCGTAAACTCGCTCTGAGGCGCAAGTATTTTATCATATGAAAATTATTATATTCAGTTCTCCTAGTTTTCTTACTGATATTTAGTGCCAGTTTAACAGGAAGTGACGATTTTGTTCTCTTTGATGTGTTGAATGGAAACAGTGCTTGTTCACAAACGTTTTGTGATATTCCAATTTTGCGCATAAGTTAAATTCGCAACTTTGGATGAAAACCCTAATCACCTCAGGTGCTGTCTTTTTGGTCGTTTTGTTTTTAGATGATATAGCCTACATGAAGTATGTTTTTAGAAGCCGTTTTAATGCTATTCCTTAATAAAATTCCCTAATGTTTTTGTCTTGTGTTTTAATGTTGGCTAACATTATATGAAGATGAAGAATTCTGTTAGGCTATTGATTGATTTTTCATTGTTCTGCATTTCCCAAGCTGGTTTAAATAAGCATTGGCTGACGTTGAGTGTGTTCTCTTCTATTTTTTCCTCTTTTTTTTCCTTTTTAACGACCGCCTTAAATTAAATAAATGATAACGTGAGGCAAGAAAGAGTACGTCATAATTGTGACCTATTTTTAGCGGAATTCATTGAGGGATTTGTCAGTGTGATTCATAGACTAAGTATTTCAAACACAGGCTATTATATACATGCACGCACAACGTTTTTTTTTTTTTCTTACCATCTTTTGGGGGTTTCTTGCTTTTAGACTAGTCGACTAGTTGGATACAAAACTTCAGTTTAAACGACAGTCAAATTAGTTGTCGCGCAAATCCCTAGTTTTAATCAGGCTATTTGTTCTGTTGGGCAAGTAAAATTCCCAAGCCATTTTCAGTAAACTTGCATTAACCCATTTAAAGTAGCTAGGAGGCTGGTCAGCTAGCTAGTTCGACCTGTATTCCAACAGATTTCAAACCCTCACTGTGTCTGTCATACAGAATAACAACTAAACCTAAAATTACAAAAGAAATTTAAGAAAGATTTAAAGACCCGCGGCCACCTTGAAACATCCAGATTTTCAACTCTACTTACCAGTGCAGACGAGATTTCGACATAAGCCATTTCTGAAATCGTGAAACACACGGTTTCTGTGTTCCTAAAGGAAAATTAAAACTTGCATTAGCATAACATTAACCAAGACACAGAATTCAGAATGTCAACAGTTTGGCTGGTTTATAAAACCAAACTAATTAAAATAATAAATACTGTACATCCTCCACAATTCATTACATAAACACTTGCTCCATTTCAAAATTCTGCCAACAGCAGTGCAGTAACACCACACGCCCTCTCTATTCCCACCTGTCTCATCTTGGCGTGAATGTAGAAACACGAGTATCCAAGCTGAGAGATCTTCTTTGCCAGGAGCTCCACTCGCTGTGATGAATTGCAGAAGATTATAGACTGATTGATCTGGAGCTGAAAAACAAAAACAAACATTGAATAGGATGTCTGCAACAATCAGGAGGACAGCAATGCTAATTTTCAAATCTTCGTTAGATAAAATGTGGGATGCACGAGGATCATAAGGTTTTTACCCTGGAGAACAGAGTATTAAGGCAATGGACTTTCTGCCTTTCGGTTACATAGGCGTAATACTGAGTAACCCCCTTCAGGGTCAGCTCATCCATCAGGTTTATCTCATAGGGCTTCTGCAGATGGGTGTTCTGTTCACAAAAATATAGCATAAATGAATACTTTCTGAACCACAACGATAGCCTTTGGAGATAATTGCATACAATGATTATATTATTAGGCTTTAAAATGCAGCAAACATTTAAGTACAGATCAGTGTTTTCTACATTGTTAGGCAGCAAAGGCAAAATGCCATTATATTGCATACGCTGCATGCTCGCGTGAATAAACAGTAAGGCCACAAGGGCAGCGCATTTAATCATATTTGATCAAATCTGATTTTGGCTTTCTAACTATTGTGAAGAAAACCACAACACTGCTTTTGTTTCATCTTGTTACAAACTCGGCGATTTCCCCATCCCTTGACAGATCATGACTCATGAATCATAACCTTCACATGTTAACCGTTACCATAAGTTGGTAACTAGTTAGTGGCGTGCTCACAGTGGTTTTAAATTTAAAAATGCATACTTTAATAAAAACTAAAATCCATAAAAAACACTTTTATATAGATCTTTGTTTAGAAATCAGTGGGCTTACCATGAACTTCTGCACACTCAGTGGGAAGGTGGCAGAATACAGCAAAATTTGCCTTTGTTTGGGCAAATAGCTCAGAATCTCCTCCATCATCTGTACAAAGTCCTGTGACAGGAGCTTATCTGCCTACTCGGTTACATGGGCAGAACATACAAGAGATATGAGTATTACTCTATGGCAGTTAACTCAGTAATTAGCCTAAGAACAAGATAAAGCTCTCATTCTCATACCTCATCCAACACGATCATCTGTACTTGATTGACTTTGGCCACTCCCTTTTTGATGAGGTCTAAAATTCTTCCTGGAGTGGCAATGACAACATGCACTACAAAGGGAAAAGGTTAAATCCAGTGAGATCCAGTGTTTACGGAAGGGTATATGTAAAATAGTTCAAAAAACATTTCCCACCAGATTATGAACACTTGCCTGTTTCATCAAGTCTCATGATGTCATCACGGAGGTTGGTTCCACCTGTTGTTGCCATGACCTTGACCCCGCCCATGTGTTTGCTGACCTGAATACATATCTGGCTCACCTGTAGAGCCAGTTCTCTAGTGGGCACGATACCCAACGCTGCAGAAAGCATTTAAAGCTTGAAGTCACTTAAAAGCAATAGAGAAATCATGTATAAAGCCTATAATCATGCAACCTAACAACTTCTTGTAAATGTGCCAAAATCAAGTTGGCCACTGACCTTGTATGCTGTCTTTCTTCAGGTCAATGCGTTCAAGTAAGGGAATGAGGTAGGCGCCACTTTTTCCTGTGCCGTTCTTGGCTCTGGCAAGAATGTCCCTCCCAGACAACGCAATGGGAATGCTCTCCAACCACACGTGTCAGATTAAACTCAAGCTTCTCTCCTTACAGAGGATGCAAACTGCATGGTCACTGACAGACAAAAAGTTTAAAAACCTAAATACTCTGAAGCCAATTTCTGTAAGAGACATCATTTAGTTAAAGTGAAAGTTTAAACAAATATATAAATTCATAGACATCGGCTGCTATTAAGGAAACTATTTAAATATGAAATCTGCTTGTTTTGCACATCTGTGTGAATGACTGGCATGGTTTCATCTACTACACATGCTCAAGCATGCGTAACACTCGCCCTGTTCTCAGCACCTGTTGAGGACTTGAACTTCCTCTCCAGGGCTGCTGAGAATTCACTTCACAAGCATTTCAACTGAACAAAAACTATTGTTAGATAGACACAAACTACATGCCAACCCGCCAAAATTTTAGATTGAAATTTGTCCTGGGTCTCTGAAATGGACAGTTTTTAAATGGACTTTTTTTTAGTATCGGTTCAGGCACCGGTTTAAAAGTATAAATTTGGCACCGATATCATAAACCCAACCCCATGCATAATAGTGTACTTAATAATAATAAAGTTGTTTTCATTTTAACAGTAAACCTTGTTTGCCAAAAAAAAAAAAAAAAAAAAAAAAAAAAAGGAACTGTTGACTATTTTACAGTTCAACAGAATTTTCATGGTTTACACATTTATTTGATTACCAGCACTTTTAATAAATTTGTATTTGCATCAGATACAGAAAACGAAAAAATTTGGGAAAAATTTAGATTTCACAGGGGTCTTAAATGTACATTTCTGTTAAAAACTTCTAATAAATTGCTGTTAAATTATGTAAGTTTCATAATTTCAATTTAGACACACGTATTGATTACTAAAATTGAAGTTACCCATTAATGAAATCCTGAAAAACTAAATTTAGGAACACAATAAAAGTGGTTTCATAGGGCCCTACACATGGTATTTGTGCTTGTGATTGGCTCTAAAAAAATTTGACTGATTTCTATAGGTATATCAGATCTCTTTAGCCAAGAGTGATTCATATCTGAAATATTTGCCATCCAATGTCCATTTTTCTGCTGCCTTTTACCTGTATGGGTGACGGTTTCTCCCAGCCCATTTCAAAGATGCCCATAAGCAGCTCCCGTTTCAGGCAATAATCCTCAAACTCGTTTCCCTTGGTTGCCGTCACATCCTGTAAATTTCACGACCACATGCAGGACATCAGAGAAGGATTCCGGTTCAGAGGATACTTTAAGAGACATACAAATACATGTGTTAGAGATGGACTTACTGAAGTTCTCATCCGCAAATCCTTCGGAGGAAGCTTTAGATTCTTCTTCCAGTCATCCCCAGGCCTGTAAAGGTTTAAAAATGACATCAAATCCCAATCATCACCATCACCAATTTGCACTTCCCTAAAGGACTTACTTGATGATAGTGTTGGCTGTGGGTGCAGGCTGGGAGTTGCCGTTGTTGACTGTGCTGGAGGGTTTGACCTGGGCTGGCTGCGTTGTTTGGGACCCCCCTCCACCTCCTCCAGGACCACCTGCTGGCTTCACAGAGCCTCGCATTTGGCCATTTTGATTTGATAGTCCCAGAATCACTGGATTTTCCATTCTGGCTGTACTCATGACTTAAATATTCTCTCTTCCAAATAGTGAGTGAAAAAAAACAACAGTGGAGATAATAATAATAATACTTTATCTTAATGGGCTTGCAAAACAATTTGCAAGTTGTCCTTCCCACAACTTTCAGTATCCAAAGTGCAAAAAAAAAAAAAAAAGAAATTAAAAAGAATAAGAAAAAACTGAGACGGTTAAAGCGATATTTTATAACCAGTTCCTTGTTCCTCAATATGCAAGTCTCTTGTGGAACATCTCAATGTCAATGTCACTAAAGCAACAGGTCACAGAAATAATAAGCAGAAGATTAGCTTCAGTTATCCCTCCATGAATGAGTGAATCCCTCCTCTGCAAAAGTTTTACAGACCAGGAGCCAGGAAGCCAGTGGTCTTTTCAATTATTCTGTTCATTCCTTTCTCTCCAATTATTCAACATCAATGATTTCAAAGGTTTCCCACCTGTGTGAGAGAAAGACCATCATAAAGCACAAAATATGAAATGTCAAACAAAACCACCAGTCAATTTTAGATAGCGAATTAGATACCAGTTATAGAATTGAATCAATTCGAATTGATACCAGTTTTGTAGCGCAGGGTTTTCACAACTTTTACTGAGCCAGGGACTCTGCATCCAGACTCTCAAAGAATCCAGGGACCGCCAATATTAATATAGTTGGTAACAGTTTCCATTTCATAACATTAGTTAACAACTCTAGTTAAGATTAACAATGAAAAAAAAAAAAAAACACTTCTAAAAGCATTTAGTAATTTGTTAATTTCAGCATTTCCTAATACATTATCACGTCTGTTAGTTTTAATTAAACTAAGCTAACTTGATCTTAATGAATAGTTGTATTTTATTAACTAGCATTATAAACTAATAAATATTGTAACAAATGTATTGCTAATTGTTAAAAAGCACACTTGTTTTTATACAATATCTATTACTAGTATTACTACTATTTTTAAGTGATTTCTTTGACAATCCTGTTGGTAAATTTTGAAAGTGACAAGCGAGGTTTTGTTTTAAATGAGGTTTTACTAATTGCATAATCTCAAAATGGCAAAAGGTGTCCTGGTTATTATATCCATCACTAACACAGACCAACGCGAGTAGTGATTTATCACGTGTGGTATTAAAGCAGCACATTTTCACTAAATTGTAATGTTAGAGGAGCAAGAGAGTCTAGTCAGTCTAGGCATAGTCTGTAAAAATAAAATCTCTTGTAATCAGACTGAAAGACTCCATAAAAGGAAAAAACTTGCAAGGTTTGTACACATGAACTAGACCGCAAACCTTATATTTAAAGTCAAATCTGATCTCAGTAATGATGGCTGCAGCACCTGGCACAAAGTCAACACGACAGGCCTAATTTTAAAACAGCCTCGCTGATGCGCAACCATTTACAGATTTCATGTAGCTTACATTAACAGGACGACTTCTCTGATGTTGTGTTTGTAAAACAGGTGCAGTGACACTTTGGCCAAACAGCTGTGGAATCAGGATAAAATTAGAGACTATAGAAATTCACTTCAGTTCGCTTAACATAACCGAAAGTCCACAGTTCACGAAACTCACTTACCGAGCACAGCAAACCAATGTATCTCAGTGTAATCAATACAACTTTGTTGTTATGTGGTTAACACTGTTAAATTTTAACCGTCTTGATTCCTCACAACGTGAAACCCGCTGTCACGCAGCTAATGCTAATGTTTAGCTAACTTACGCAGCTGCCGCTGGCGGCTTCACATCAGTCAATTTCAACAGCGTTTAACAAATTAGGAAATACATCTATACTTATGCCATTTTAATATGTTGCCTTTGTTGTCAGTAGAATTGAATATTTGAACTGTGTGAGATAAAGAAGAAAACGTTAGAACTGTGCTCGAGCTCGTTAGCTGTTGCGTCCATACACAGGCCGCACGCGAATTAACAGTCACAGATTCATCATTAACAGTCAAAACTACTAAACACCGATTTTTATTAAACGATAATACACTGGATAGAAAAGATACAGGTCTTACTAAAGCAATTCCCCGAATGCTGTAACTGAGCCGAACATACAAAAGACACCACAGTCAAATATGTCAACACTCGGCTACAAAGAAGCCACAAAACCGATCTAAAATCTGACCACGTACAGCATTCATTTAACTGTCGGTGAACTTACCGAATTTGGGCTGAGAATCTCTTTCTGTGTGTCTGTGTTTGCGAATTTCAGGTGTAGAGTTGTGACATATATTTAGGGGTGTTAAGCGAGTGTGTAAGATGGCTTCCAGTCATCTTTAAACACTCCCATAATCAGTCACATGAGAGCCCCATCTGATCCACAAAAACACCAGCCGCATTTACAATTATTTAGTAAAACATTTTTACTGTTGCTTTCATATTTTTTATATATCTTGTTTTTAAAACAATCTATATTGCATATATGTATTGCAGTTTTATTTTTTGCGTCCTTTGTAGGCGTATGAGATCATCACAATTATACCTCTCCTTTAAAATAATGAAATATATTCATAATTACATGGCAGCGCAGTTTCATTCTTACCTGAGCTTGTTTTTTCTTGGCTCTTGGTGGAAACCTGACATGTGAGTCATTTAATTAGTCAACATGTCTGTGCCAGGCTAATTGGAGGTAATGTGATTTAAAGCTGACATTAAGTTGGATGCCTAAAAACATACATTTTATTGTTATTATTATTACTTATTTCATAAGTGTTGAAAAGGTTTGGTGTGCACAAAGTAGGAATCTGTTGATAGGGACACCTGTGGGGTTTAGAGATAGTTAATTCATTGCCTTAAAGAGCTGAATTACTCTTCCTTACCATGATGTTTATTCACACTGTGAACTGAATTTGGGTTTTAACTTCACAGGACAAGCTGTTGGAAAATGGATAGATGGATTTTATAGTCCCATTATAGTAGTAACAAGAGAGTACAAACAAGCAATGTGCGTGTTATCAATGTGATTTTTCCCCCCAGATAGTAAACTGGAGCCACTCCAACAAGCTTCAAACACTGTGTTCATGGTTGTAGCAATCATTTTCACAACTAGCAGCGCTTCTGTGCAAAACCTGTTGCCACGATGCAAGATTGTTGCAGGTGGTTACTTGAGGTTTGTGCTGAAGTGAACATCTAAGGTACATCTAGCGTCCATATGAGTAATAGTGAAAGTGATGCCTGCCTTAGCAAGACGCATTGGTGTGAGTTTATTAATATTATTGTTTAAACATCTGGATAATGATAAAGTAATTAAATAAATATGGGAATTATGTAGTGGCCAAAGTGCAATGATTTTTCCTTCATTATCTGCCCTTACTTTTTTAATTTCAAAAAGAAATAGAAATAAAACAATTGTAACAAATTTTAGTTTTGTAAAATAATTCATATCACAATTTCTGTTTGTTTACTTTATATATATATATATATATATATTTTTTTTTTTTTTATTTATTGTTATATTATATATTTTTTTTTTTTTTTTTTTTTTTTTTTTTTTATTTTCATATGCTATTTGTCCACAACATGTCTATGTATGCAGCATATTTGCCAGAACCAATGTGCCCAAGTTACTTATTGAATAAAGTGGAAATTTTAAATAGGTTTCTGTAACCAAGTGTGACTGCTGTGAAAACAGATAGGTGCTAAGGTTTGGTCAGCCAAGTGGTAAAAAGAAAACCACTGCAGCTTCCAACAGTAATGATCAACTCAATAAAGATCAAAATGTGAGAGTTTAGTACAAGTGTTCAAACTATGCCAATTAGTACTGTATAAATCTGAAATGCACGATAGCGGGGGATGTGTTTGTTCTGTAAAGGAAATGTGTGGGTTTCTTTAATTTTTTTTGAAAAAAAAAAAAAAAAAAAAAAATTCAAATAAGGTGAGTGCGAGTCCTTGAGGAGGTATATTTTAAACAGGCGTGTCTTGAAACTCTGAGCGTAAATCATGGGTTGGCTGTTCAGAGGGGTTTTATCACTTAAACACTGCTTTGTCTAAACCCAGAGTGAAGGACGCACACTTCTGAGACAACAATGGTCACTCACATCAAGACAAACCTGGAGCAAATAACAGAGAATTTAGTTTTTGATGTGAGTATTTCAGAAATTTCAATTTCAATATTTTTTTTTTTTTTCTTTATGGTTAGATTTTAAATTTATGGTTAGATGTTTCCTGTGGACTGGTAGTCATCGACGATTAAATCTGCATCCTTTAATAAACAAATTGAAAAACATACTATATGAAATTAATTGTATATTTTGAGAACAACAACAAAAATAATGCCCACATTAAATATCTTTAGATTGTTTCTTGTGATTAATTTTATTTGTCTTAATCACAGTTTGCTATATTATTTTTATTATTATTATTATTATTATTTGCATTATTAATAATTAATTTCATTTTAAATACTGAAAAAAAACAGGAAGTGATATTTCCTTTAAATCACTTCCTGTAAATGGTACAAGTGGCTATACATCTGTTTGCTGTATGCAACTTAATTGTTTCCATTTAAAAAAGTAATTAAAAAAAATTGCAAATGATAAAGCAAGGATGCAAATTATGAACAAAAAATAATAGTAATAATCAGATTGATTTATATTGGAGGGTATCTGATGTAAATATTGTGGTGTCTAGAAAATAAAAATCCTCTGTCGTTGATCTAGCTGATCTGTTCTATTTCTATTTATTTTTTCACTTTTATATGATCTATTTTCAGGTTTTTCCGGATGACCTTTTAAATGACTATGAAAATATAACAGAAGGACCTTCTGATGGAGTACAGTACATCTGCAACAATGAAAATAACCCACTGCAGCTGTTTCACTCTGTGTTTCAACCTCTTGTATATGGTGTGGTTTTTTTTCTGGGGCTAACTGGAAATGGCCTCCTCCTGACCATTCTGCTAAAACGGCGGAGGAACCTACGCATCACAGAGATCTATCTGCTACATCTGGCACTGGCTGACCTGCTCCTCCTCTTCACTTTACCATTTGCAGTTACTCAAGGGGTAGCTGGGTGGCCTTTTGGAAACTTCCTGTGCAAGCTATGGGGCCTTGTTAATCACCTAAATCTGGTGTGTGGGAGTCTGCTTTTGGCATGCATCAGCTTCGATCGCTACCTCGCCATTGTGCACGCCATCCCCAGTCTCCAGACCCGTCAACCTAAGACCGTTCACCTCACCTGTGCACTGCTCTGGCTCCTATGTCTATTTGTGACCATTCCCAATATGGTGTTCCTGTCTGTGGAGAAAGAGAAAAACTCTACCAGGTTATCTTGTTCTTACAACAACCATGGCATCTATGCAAACAACTGGAAGTTGACCAGCCGCTTCATCACACACCTGCTGTGCTTCTTTCTGCCTCTGGTGATCATGGGGTACTGCTACACTTCTGTAATCATCACTCTTTGCCAAAGCCAGAGAAGTCTGGAGAAACAGGGAGCAATTCGAGTGGCCCTACTGGTTACACTGGTTTTCTGCCTGTGCTGGCTGCCATATAACATCACCATTTTTATGCATACCTTGGTGATGTTGGGTGCTGAGCAGAGCTGCCATGCTCACACTACACTGGAACAGGCGATAATAGTGACAGAGAGCATTGGCTTTTCCCACTGTTGTCTGAATCCAATCTTGTATGCCTTCATTGGGGTCCGTTTTCGAAGAGACCTCCTGCAGTTGCTCGCAAAGATGAAGTGTCTGCGTGTATGCCTGTCAGGTCTGCGCATTAAAAATTTGAACAGGGTATCTGTCTCAGAGGCTGTTACTACCACAACAAGTAACCAGTATATCTAATAGCAGCTGAGCATTTTTGTATATATTTTTTTCTTTAAAGCACCAACTATTTGTGATTTGCAGCTTTACCCGCACACTGAGCCAATCACTGCACATGACTAAATGCACATAATGTGAGCGCTTGAAATAATAGAAATTTGGACAATCTGTTAGTTAAAGGTGGAATTTCATTAATAAACAAAACTAAGCACCATACCTAAAATGCTATAATGCTTTGCATTCTGTTTTCAATGGATTCTATTAAATACCAGATAACAAATGGTTCTGTAACAAATATTTGGAAATAAAAAGTGATATAATCCTATCAGCCTGATTTTTGTAAAAAATAGTTTAATTTGTTAAAGGGGTGGGTGACCGGTTTTATTTTCTAGGCTTGATTGTGTTTATGGTGTGCAGTCTAACATGTGTTAAAGCTTGGTTTAAAAATAAAAAACATTATTTGTCACACAATTTACCTTTATTCCACACAGCTCTGTCCCTTCTCCTATAAAAGCACTGATCATTTCCTGCTTTTATGAAGCCCCTCCCTCAGAAATACGAGATGGCTCTGACTGGTTAGCTAGTCCAGTGTGTTGTGATTGGCTAAACCGCCTCTAGTGCGTGTCTAAATGTCCCGCCCCTCACGGCAGCGGCATGTGCTCCGGTTGTATTGTAAACAATGGCGTCATCTATATTGCTTATAAATTTGAGCCTGATTGAGATGCAGAGGATATTAGTGAAGAGGGTAGCATGGAAACCTGTGCAAGCACGGCTCTTAATGGTATGCTTTTCATTTGTTGTTGTCTCATACTTTTAGATACGCTGTTATTTGTAAATGCTACTGCTTCAGTTAGCTTTTAATATACGGGTTTATCCTGATTAAAGCTTTAATACAGTACGGCAACCGCACGTAGGCTACGTCCATGCATAACGCTTCTCGTAGCTCTCCGGACGTCTCGTGACCCATTCTGTTTACACCACCATGCTGGCAGGCAGGGACAGCTGGGAGCCAATATGAAATGAATGGCGCCAGCATGAGTTTCAAGGCAACAGAGTTCACTGCGTAATTCAGAAGACATAGACCTGTACATAGCAAAACTTAATAGATTAAGGATAACAGATCCCTATAATACCCCAGTGGTGCTTTTAACGTATCAATAAAGGAACAAGTAGATTTCCTGACCTGCAGTAGCCTGATATCTACAACTACCTCATCAACTTTCCCTCCTAACATTACTCTGGAGACTCTTTAAAAGCCTACAAAACCCTGGAGGGGTACAAATGGATGCAATTTAATTTTTTTGATGAATATTCAAACTGCTATGTCTCCCCCGGAAGGGTAACGCCTGTTTCACACATACTTCGTTTGCAGTCCACTCCTGATCTGCGGCTGTTGAACACAAACACAACATTTATCCATTATTTTGATTTCAAATCCAAACGTAATTAGCCTATACTGAAAGGGCTTTTTCAGCATTGTGATCATCTTTTATTACAGAACAGTTACACAATCTTTCATATAGCCCCTTTCACACTGCGATTCCGGAAAATACACGGGTAATGTGTCCTGGCTATTGTTCTCCAGTCGCTAAATTTTGCCCCTTTTCACACTGCCAATGATTTCCCGGAATATGTGGGTGTGTTCACACACAACCTGTAAAGGTCCCGTAATGACGCGTGACATCAGGATGTGACGTGTAATGTACAAGTCGAAAACGCAAGGCACGTTAACTTTCACTAAAGCTGGCGAACGATCTCAGCTTCAGCGCGGATAGTGAGGAGCTACCTGATCTCTGCTTCGTTACAGTTTGCACATAGTTTTTCGTTGCAAACGCTGATCTGCCTTCAAAACACCTGGTAAAAGAGTCGCGCGATAACCTGCTTCATCACTACGACGCACCCTTTATGGCATTGGTTCATGCTTTTGTTCACACAGAGCTCATTCTGGGACTTAACCCGGCAATGTTACTAGAGCCCCTTTGACACTGCACGTTCGACACGGAAACATTGCCGGATCACCTTCTGTGTGAACGCAAACACGTCCCGGGATTGATTCCGGGATCGATCCCGGGTTGGGGACCTAGTAACATTGCCGGGATCAGTCCCGGAACGAGCTCTGTGTGAACAAAAGCCAGAACCAATGCCGTGTCGTAGTGATGACGCATGTTATTGTGCGACTCTTTTACCAGGTGTTTTGAAGGCAGATCAACATTCATGACAAAAAAATAGGTGCAAACTGTAATGAAGCAGAGATCAGGTAGTTCCTCACTACCCTCGCTGAAGCTGAGATCGTTCGCCAGCTTAAAGGAAAGTTAAGGTGTCTAGTGTTTTCGACTCGTGCATTACACGTCCGAGAGCTTCACATCCATTGAGAATGATGTCACGCGTCATTACGGGACCTTTACGGGTTGTGTGTGAACACACCCACATATTCCAGGAAATCACTGGCAGTGTGAAAGAGGCAAAATCTAGTGACCCAGGAACAATTGCCGGGACACATTACCCGTGTATTTTCCGGAATCGCAGTGTGAAAGGGGCTTAGGTCCCCAACCCGGGATCGATCCCGGGACGTGTTTGCGTTCACACAGAAGGTGATACGGTAGTTTTTGCAATTTTTGGACCAAAATGTATTTTCGGACCAACGTGCAGTGTGAAAGGGGCTTAAGCGAGCTGCCTGCTGCACAATCGACACAGGAATTGTCACTTGCACTATCGAGGCAGTGTTGTGTGAGGTTCACACATACTCGTCACTAAAGTTTATAAATTGCATTTTTTCTTTTTAATGCTTGCCAGTGTTTAAACCATTCAACACTCACGCGATTTGTAGACCATGCGCTCATGCAGCACACACAAATAATGCCAGGTTCACATTACTCCATTTGCAGTGCGTTTTTTTTCCACACTCATGTTAATGGATTAAAGTGTTCATACTGCACACACGGTTGCGGTCTGGCGGTGCATCTGCAGCAATGCAGAGATAGTTTCTGCATCAAATCTGTTTTTTGCTGTGCTGCACGCGCTGACTTAAAGGTTGATTTATACTCGACACGTCTGCAAGTTCGCTTGGGTGTGTGCGCTAAATATGACCTCATCGCGGCGTTGCCGGAAGTTCGCTTTGAGTGCGCACTAACTCATTTCACGTGGCAGTGTGCACGCCATTTTTGTTTCAGTTTTCGTGCTGCTCCGCATCCAAAGATGCACGAGTTCAGGGTGATTCTAGCCGAACATGCACGACTGTGCCGGCATTTTTGTGAAACAGAAGCAGTTTGATGTGAAGTTCAAACTCCATCAGGTGCTTTTTGATGAAAAACAATGCAGTTTTTTTTTTTTTTCTCCATAGTTTGTCCAAGGCTTTTTATTGGAAGTAAGTTTTATTTTATTGTATAAAAATAGAATTAGAATTAATTTAGATGCTAATTATACACTATTTGCTTAAAGTTGTCTTGCGTTCGATGCGAAATAAAGCCAATAGTTTAAGATTGTTTTACGTTTGTACATAAATTATTAATTCATCAACTCATTCATCACAAGACTTGTACCTGCAAATGACTTCTCACCGGTAATTCCCGACGGTTTTAGAGGACAATTACTCCTCATTGCCCCCTGTCCTTTCAAAGAATAGTACCATGGCGAACGAGGCAAGTATAAAAGCCTCGTCCGTTTGGGGAGGTGTGTGCGCAGTCAGGCGAAAGTAAATCCTTTATGTATTAAAGTTCTTTATGAACCGCAAGATTGCTTGTAATAAAGATTTAAATGCAAAAGACAAGGCAGTAGAGCTGACTGTTTCTGTCAATAGCTGGGTTTCCATCACCCTGGTTTTATGCTCATTTTGAAGTATCGCATCAGAATCGAGTGATGGGAACGCTGAATTTTGAATAAAAATGCTTTAATTTGCAAAAAAGTTTTTACACTCACTTGAGGTGGTTTTTGACTTGTGCGGAAAAGGGTTAATGCAAATAATGGGAGATGGAAATGCATTTTGCGAATAAATTCCTCCAAGCACATCAAAAAAAGTCATGTGACATTGCGCTATGGGACAGTAGCCCCTCACTGCAGAACACAAGATCCAGGGGGCGTGGTTGGATCCCCATCTAGGGGGTGGAGATTGGTAGGTTTAGGGGTGGAGATGGGTAGGTTTAGGGGTGGTGGTGGGATGGTTTAGGGATCAGGGGGTGGAGACAGGTAGGTTTAGGTATATGTAAGGTGGGAGGAGTTGGATCTGGTTCCAACCACGCCCCCTGGATCTTGTGTTCTGCAGTGAGGACCATCTCCTATGGGATGGTAAATCCTGATTAACCAGCGGGTCTTTGGATGGAAACCCGGCTAATGGTAAGTTTTAATTTAGAATGTTTGTGATAAGAAAAGTAGTTTAAATGTTTTGCTTTAGCAACTTAATATATAAATCTAAAAGTAAATGCAAAAGTAAAAAGCATTGAATAATTGATGAAAGATTGTATTACTGTACTGTGTAAAAAAGAATCACAATGTTGAAAAAGCATTTTAAGTAATAATGTTTGGATTTAAAATCAAAATAATGGATAAATGTTGTGTTTGTGGTAAACAGCCATGGATCAGTAGCAGACTCCTGTGGGAAAGCACAGTCCGTGTGGCTTCTGTACCACAGATGGACTACATACGCACTGCAAACAGAGTATGTGTGAACCTCACATACAGCTCACAAAATCAGGCTTGCGCTGTGTAAGCTATTGTGCAACAATTACACGATTGTAAAAACAAAAATACAGTGCATGATCAAACATTTAGGTGAGATAAATGTATATTTTTGAAAAAAAATTGCCCCCTTCACCCCTCAAATGAAGAAAAAAAATCCTCTCACAAGAGTGACCTAAGAGAGGAATTAATTTTCAAAAATGAAATTCAGGCCCTGAATAAATGTCTAAAAATCTTGATTGGATCATCACTATAAATAATTCTACATGATAAAAAGAAGGCTTTAAAAAGAAGCAGGCTTTAAATCTGTGATCAGATCGGCAGATACTGCTTTCTGCGATTGGCCTCAAAAATCCTGATCAGAGCACCCCTAGATTTAATATGGGCTGCTTTTGGTGCTTGACACTTTTTTATTGGTTATTTTGTGTGTTTTACGAAAACTTACTTAATGTTTTTTTTACTATTTTGCAATAAAAGATGGCTTCCCTTATTGATCACGTCTCGGGTAGATTGCATGTTTTCTTGCGCGGCTGGATGTTGGACTCATGAAAAATAATCACGTAGTTTGTATTTGCCAAAACTGACTTACTGAAGTCAAAATACGGATGGAATTGGCATTAGCAAATTGTGAAGCGGGAGCGACCAGCCTCTGCAGCCTTCCTCAAACAGTTCTGTTCAGGATTTTCTGATTTACATAACGAATACTGCATTAGGGGGCAAG
This sequence comes from Cyprinus carpio, assembly GCF_018340385.1. Taxonomy (NCBI): domain Eukaryota; kingdom Metazoa; phylum Chordata; class Actinopteri; order Cypriniformes; family Cyprinidae; genus Cyprinus; species Cyprinus carpio. The sequence goes on along the minus strand of NC_056589.1, from coordinate 6,520,618 downwards.
AAACGGGTCAAGGGAGCTCACGTACGGGACACATAAATTTAGCCCAATATACGGGACGGTTGGCAACCCTAGCTTTCCCTTGCCTGTTCTGGCATCGTGGCACACAGCAGCTGTCCACCATACTGAAATAGTAAGGTTTGTAAGGTCTTAATAGTCTGGTTTTAAATTATTGTTGTACAACTGTCGATAGCAATGCTACAGCCACTTTAGCACTCTCCTGATGGCCTGCCAAAGTGGTGGAGTTTAGATTACGTGACATCAACCTCTGGAGCTCTATAGGTATGTGAAAATAAGTGTATATTTATTGTTACAGTTCATTGTTGGAACTGAGCTGTTGATCTGAATGAGAGAGAGAGATGCAGAGAAAGGAAACACAACTAACACTATTGAACACTGATTTTGAAACTTGTGAATCCATTAGAATCATTAGAAGACAGAATCACTATAAAAAAAAAAATAGATTCAAAATGAACCCATTTTTAAAACATCCTCACTAAAAAATCTAAAGCAGCACAGCATGGCCTCACCCCCTTTGTTGCATATTCCCAGGGGCGGAAACTCGTTGTAGTCCTTACGAGCTGTTTTTGTAGGCATTAAACTGCCAGAATTTTAAAAGATGATATCTCCGTTTGCATTGAACCTTCAGCGCTGCAACTTTGCAGATATTGTTTATGCTCAAATAGCAACATTACACACTAACGTTAAAAAGGTGAAATCGCAATCAACCACCCCTTTACTGTGATCATGAGCCAAAATGTCCCCTCAGACACATCAAACAAGGTCAACACAATGTGAACAGTTTTTTTTCTCATATTTGTTATTAGATTTCTAATAAAACACAGTATACAGAACAGTTGCAAACAAGCACAATTTGCATCTTATTTACAGCAACTATATATATATATATATATATATATATATATATATATATATATATATATATAGATATATATATATATATATATTATATATATTATATTATATATAGATATTTATATATTACCTTCCACAACAGTTTGGTAGCCAGTATGTAATTATAACATAGAAACCCAGAGGCTTTTTTCCTTTTGCCTTTGCAATTAAACACATTGATCTGAAATATACATATTTTACAAGTATCTTAAAAAATGGCTTCAGATTTTGTTATTTAACCGTAATGATAACCCTCAATAGTTTTCTTTTCACCCAAAGGGAACTTCAGCATCAAGAAATTATTACTAAAACCATTTTTTTTAGCATTTGATTGCAACAGTTAGTCAGTGGCAATAAAAACATGTACAACTGAAAAATAGCCATTAAGCAACAAAGTTTTTACAGTTTTACAGAGAAGCCAGATTAAAAGGGCATGTTGGCCATACTTCCAGGCCCGTAGCCCAATGGGCTGTCCAGTGACATGCTCCGTTGTCTAAGACTCTGGGGACCCATCATGCCTGACTGTGAATGTGGAGGTCCCATCATAGGCCCCTGAGGGGACATAAGGGCGCCCTGCTGGCCAAAGTGCTCCCCAGGGAGAGCCATTCCCCGCTGCTTAGCCTGCATCATCATTAGATTCTGCTGGGCCATAAGATTATGAGGGTGCTGCTGTGGAGACAGCATACCACGAGGAGGGTGGGATGGGTGTTGTAAGAGGTTATTGGCCATCATGGCCTGCTGCTGCTGATGGTGATGTTGTTGGTGGAGCTGCTGTTGTGGAGACATGCCTGTCCTGCCCATCATGTGCCCTGGGTGGCATATGGGGCCCATCCCACCTCCTGATCCCATGCCCCTGGAGCCGAACTGAGGCATGCCCATACCTGGACGCATCCCACAATGTGAATGTGAAGGGTGTAGGGGTAGCTGTTGCTCAGCCATCATGTTCTGTAGGTTAGCAATATGGGGGTTGGAGGAGGGGACGTTGCTATGGGGAGGTCCAGATGAGGAGAGCTGTTTGAGAAGTTGAGCAGAAGAAGCCTGTGGAGGCAGCTGGCCCTGGTGAGGATTTTGCTGTGGCTGGGACATAGGTTCACTTTTGGGGAAGTACTGCAGGGTGCTACTGGGCTTGTCTGCAGGAATAATACGTGAAAGATCGAACTCAGGAATTCCTGTATGTGTAGGCCTGATGACCTCACTCAGGTCTGGACCATCACCCATGGGCATGGATGGAAAAGAGTCTGGTTGGTGAGGAGGCCGCTGGTGAGACATGCCTTTGCTTAGAAGGTGCATCTGTTGGGGTGGTAAGACCTCTTCAGGGCGCTGGGGGTACTGCTGCCCCATTCCACCAATAGGGGAGTGAAGAGTTCCCTGCATGCGAGGAAATCCTCCCATCTGGTTTTGGAGATGCATTGGGGAAACATTACAAGGCCCTATTCCATCTGGAGGACCCCCTCCACCTCCCATTATTGCTGAGGTCATTCCTGGCATTCCCATAGGGTTAGGGGATGGGAGCATAGGTCCAGAAGGATCATGGGATAGCTGTGGGCCTCCTTGGAGAACCATTCCCATTGGACTTTGTGGACCACTGTTAGGTCCCATTGAACCCTGCGAGGTGAGGAGCATCTGCGTCGACTGGTGATTTACCATGTTGCCTACTGAAAAAAGGTTACATGTAATGATTTTAATGAAACTTCTCTTTTAAACAAACAAAACAATTGTAAAGGTAAAATAATAAAACAGGGCATCAAACAATGATCTGGAGGAGAATTTTTTTTTTCTCTTATATTATCACTTTCATGATACAGTGTTAGTTCTGGATTCTTAAACAGGTGATCAAATGTACTGTTAAATCTGTACCTGACATATTGATTCCAGGAAGGAGGGGTCTCTCGGGTACCATCTCATCATCTGATGTGGCGATTGTCTTGATGGCATCATGGTAAAGCGGAGTGGAGCTAGGCATGGCGTACTTTGACATCTGAGACATTATTAGGGATAAAGGATTCTGGGAGGGAGGGGCATCTGGTGGGGATGTGAAAGACATGCTAGAATTGATAGAGTTGGAAGGCTGACTGATGGGCGTTGAGTTGGAACTTCTAGGCGGCAGGGACATACCTAATATAAACAAAAAATGACAAATAAAAAACATGTGATTCATGTTAAAGCATAAATGTACACAAAGCCTTGAAAAGCTGAAAAGTTTTTTATATTTAAATGAATACTGGTATCAGTATCAGTACCTGTACCTTTACCTGTATCAGTGGAGCTGCTCCCTCCATTGCCTGCGACCTTGACACTAGGAGGTCCTCCAGGGCTAGGCATAGTTGTCTTGGGTGAGGCATTCCAGCCAGGTGAAGCAACAGGCATAGTTGGAGATTTAAGGTGTCCAGGGGAGCCAGATGGTGAGTGAAGACCAAGAGAAGGGCCCATTACCTGGGGGGACTTGATAGAGGTGGAAGAGGGTGTTCCAGCCCCAGAGGCTGCTGGTAGAGGAGGGTGAGTTGGACCACTCTGTGGTAGTTGGCTGGGTGATTTCAGGCCTGCTGCTGAGGGTGAAGGCATGAGGGGTGATGGCTCCTGACTAAGCGAGGGCGATTTGAGCTGGTGAGATGGGGGTATAGCTGGGGAACCCATTGGGTTAACACTAATGGGCAGGTCGGAAGAATGTCGGGCACCAAGTTCTGTACCCCTTGAGCCACTGTTCATGGGAATGTGACTAAGTCTTGAGGTGTTGCTCATGTGGGGAGGACCTGGCTGGTCTGGTCCAAATATATCAGGACCTGGCTGCTGCATATATGAGCCATCACCTTGACTACCGGGAAAGGAGCTCTGGTTGGGGAACTGAAGAGGTCCATCTGGGCCAGGGATCATTCCTTTGTTAGCACCACCCCGGCCATTCTGTGAAGCCCTAATGCAGGAGATGTCATCAGGGTTCAACATCTCCCCAAGTGGTCCGCCAATTCCAGGACCCCCCCTCAGCTTCTGAGCCAACAACTGCTGTCCCTGTGAATTCATATTCATGGCCATATTCATATTGAGGTTAGCCCCTAAAGAAGAGTCAACTATGTCTCTCATTGTGGGGCCACCATCACTGCCTACTCCACCAATAGGAGAGCCCATTATAGTCCGAGAACCAGGAAAGTCCATTGGATCACCACGGGAGGGCAGGCCTCCTCCCATTCCAGGATTGGGGAAGCCAGGTCCCCCAGTGTTATCCATCAATCTACGACCTTCAAGCGCTGCCTGCTGCTGCTGTCTGGACATTTGCTGCAAGTCCAATCTATGGAGTCTGCGGAACATCTCTTCCCGTGTTATGGGGCGATCCAAATCGCCCTGAAAGGGCTGGGGAGGTCCCCCATGTCCCCCTGGAGGATAGCACCCATGAAATTGGCCTCCACCACCCATGTTTGGAGGCATATCGTCTAACCAACCCATGCCTGGCCTTGGAGGTCTTTGAGGCCCCAACCCCTCCATACCTAAAACTCCTCCAGGACTTTCTGGGTAACCCCCACCCCCTGAAGGACCTCGCATCTGTCCAAGAAACCTTGGCCCTCGAGGACCTTCCTGATGCATGTCCTTCATTCGTGAATTCCCTCCCATTCCCCCCCCTACCATTGGCCCTGGCCCCCACTGTTGATCACCAGGTTTACTATGATATGGTGGTGGGGGTCCTCTCATCAGCATTGGAGGCCCCCCAGGCATGCCCATTTCAGGCATCATGCGGAAATGCTGGGGATGCTGGTGGGGGTTCATCTCATGTTGCCGCCTTTTCTCCTGGTAGTACTCTTCTTGTAGCTTCCTCCAAGCTAGTTGCTCTGGTGTTACACCTTCGGGTCCCAGAAGCGGCCCCATGTCTAACCCTGAGGGTGAGGAGAGGTGGTGGGAATGTGGTGGCATACCATGGTGTGGGCCCATCAGTGAGTCATCCAAACCAGGCCCACCAAGATTCTGTGTCTGTGAGATGATGGACTGTAACGGCTCCTCATACTTTTTTATTACACCAACAGGGGGCATACCAGCATTGTTGCTATGGCAATTAGCAGTATTTGCCCCACCATTCTCACCATCTTCCAAACCTCTGCCTCCATCATTACTATTATTGTTGTTAAGATTAGTGCCATTAGGATTGCCATTAGGACCTCTTGGTTCCTCATGGCCTGCACCAGCTCCACTACGAAGAAGCAACCTCTCAATGTCTCGAAGAGTCTGTAAAGAGCGTTCTCGATGTTCCAGCTGCTCCTTAGAGAGGCCATGTGTGTTTCCTGGCCCTCCACGTTGGCCCTGTTCACTCTGATGGTGTGCAGATAATGCAGAGGGACTTGGCGATTGAGACACACCTGCACCATGGTGGGGAATCGTACCTGGCCTGTCCACTCCTTCGTGTCCTGAAACTCCCACAGACTGTGAGCCTGAACTTCCTTGGCCCAGTGAATGAACTGCAGAACGGCTGTTGCTGTTTGACGTTCCTCCTCCTCTGTGGGTTTGGGCTGGCTCACCATCTGGATGGCCTGTGGAAGAAGGAGTACTGGTGCCTGGAAGATGTCCTCCCACTGCTCCACCAACAGAAGCTGGCCGGGGTGTACCACTTTGGGATTTGGGGGTGCCAATGGGCGGACTGTGACTAGAGCTGATCTGCTCTGTCAGGTTGGAGAGTTTTCCAATGCCAGAAGACTGCTCAGACAGATAAAAAAAGGAAAGAGAGAAAGAAAGGGGTGTTGTTAATGCCATTATTAATCTCAGTTCAATACATCACAAAATACTTGAACTGTATGGTTTCTCATCAAAACAGGAACAAACATGAGCATTGTGATTTAAATAGCAATTTAAACAAATACAGTGCCTCATGCCACCAAGCACCTGCAACTGTGGATGTTATGATAAAATTTTCCACTCTAGTTTAGTATTTTAAGAGCATACACACGGCTCATTATTACAAACAAACCCATGTAATTTTCTAACTTAAAAATATGAAGGCATGTAGGTACACCATGTGTCTATACATATAGACAGACCTGATCCAGCTTGGTACGAGGGACATTCTGCTGGTGATACAAGAGGATGGAGTCTGTGTGGCCATGCATCACTGCCTCTGCAGCACTGCAGAAAATATAAAAAAAAAAGTGTTGTTAAATCTACATAACAAAGAAATTATGAAAAAACCTGTTTCCTGTGATTGTCATAGTCTTCTATTCAGTCATGGGACAATGGCTTGTAAAAGCACAATCTTACATCTGTTAAGAGTGTAGTGGAAAATTGGCTGCTAAGATAATACGTGCATATAAATCATCTCCTTTGTTGTGGCTTTCATGGAAATTTCCGGCTTAGACATGTCAATGTATGGTAAATATCCCATTTGTTCAAAATGGTCTGTCAAGCTGCAGAGTCTACTGGCACTAAACAAAGCGACCATACTGACCTGTTGGCTAGGCTGGTGGTGAAGACATACACTACTTGCTGAGGGGGCCGAGGATGCAGATCTGTGCGAATACCAGGTCCATGGCCAGAACCTAATGCTGGACCTCCTGGATCACTAACGTGGCCTGTGGCAGATGAACCAGAGTGGCCTTGACTAGGACACATCACATGCTCACCTGAGAAGATAAGACAAAAAAAGTGAATGAGTGATAAAATATTTGTAATGGCTGAAAAATAATCGTTACATATTTTATTTATAGGTTTTTCACTTGACTTCATACGTCAGTGTTTTATTGACAAAATAAAAATGTGATCCAAAAACCTAAATGTTTGTTTACTACCAAAAAATCTTCCAGAAAACCACAAGGAGGAGCTAAATCCCACAGAAAACTTCCCAGAGCTTCAGTTCCATTATGAACGTCAGATGGCTTAGCATTTACGTCATGAATTTATGTGGGCAGATATGAAACACTGAAGATTTGTACAAAATAAAAAATAAACAGGCCTTGTTCTGTCATGTGGATGTCACACAAAATTAATGGAACTCTGGTTGTAAATTTGTGAACAGAACTTACAGCACACAAGATATTAGAAAACTTTGATTCATCTTAATGTCTTTAAAATTTTTATATGACTCAGGCAAGGCCAGGGTTACAGAGTGGGACATTTTCCTTAAATATCGATACGTAGTTTGTTAGACGTGTTGTGTTGCGCTTGTGCAGGTAATGTTTCACGACACACCTTCAGTCACATGTCTATACACAGATAAGGAAGATTGAGCTTACTTCACAAGAGGGGACAATAGCTTTTAAAGCTAATGGCAAACCTCTAATACTATTAAATGCAAGTTCACAGTCAAATGGCAACAATACACTTTCACATTTATAATATTTCAATTGCTTTTCATATATATGTGTGTGTGTATATATATATATATATATATATATATATATATATATCTATTAATATATATATATATATCTTATCACTATAAGCTGTAGTTGATGAAGTTGATGAATGCCTTGGAAACCATACTTAACCCATACTAGTTTAGTAATAGTGAACTCACTGGTATAGAAAAATATTCTAAATAAAAGCACAATAAGGTTGTCTGTTGCCCTAAGTTTTCTGCTGTTTTATCAATAACTGTATGCCAGTTGTGTCAGTCATGAGAGGTAGTTTTAAAGGAATATTTCACCAAAAAATGAAAATTCTTTACTCCTGATGTTTCTCCAAACCCACACAAAAAGGAGATTTAGGCATTACATTTACAGCCTCGGTTACCATTCATTTTCATTGCATCCTTTTTTATATTGTACAATGAAAGTTAATTTTGACTAAGGCTGTCAATCAGATAAACGTCTCCTTTTGTGTTCCATGAAAGAAAGTCATACAGGGTTTGAACAGACATGAGGTTCTTTGAATGATGACTATAACTTATTTTTTTGGTCGAACTATCCATTTAAGACACTTATTTCCTATGCAAACAAGTCTTCATACAGTATGCCTTTTGAGAAGTGTTGAGTGTTGAGAAGCTGTTTGGGTGAATTATATATTATTAGAAATTACAATTTGTTTACAAAAAGTATTTTTATGACAATTTAGCACATTCTCTCCACCTTAATTATCTTTATTTTATTGCAGTGGTAGTTTCATACACTTTGACATTTAAACCTACTACACTGACGATACACATGAGAACCAATGAAACTGAAGTGCTGTCAGTATAGATAAACTCAGTATGTGTTGATTCCCACATCTTTAATATGATGCATTATACACTGCTGCATTTTATACATATTTTATTTATGTGGCATAAAAACTGATGTTAATATGGAATTACTAGGAAACAGTGCAGTTCATAACCGTTACTAGGGCTGTTTGTGTTTCTAGCGTTTTTTTGTTTGCTATGCAAATAAGTCTTCAAATGCCTCTCTCAACTTTTCTCTGGTACAAAATAGGAGGTAGTGCAGGGCGCACACACACTCCAGGATTGTGGTCAGCAACCGACAGATGCACAATCATACATGCAGACACAAACACATACACACACACACACAGAGAGAATGTAAAGCTTTGAAGATGACACTAAAGCAGTCAAAGAAAGGATAAGTGTAAGGGTTCGCAGTGGAAGACAAATGATTGTTTTAACATCTGACAGTTGGCCAAGATCTAAATGATGTGCATTTTTAAAAGTAGTTTTGTTGGCTAACATACTGTTATTCTATTTAAACTTAAAATTATTATTATTCTAAGAGTAAAATCTGACTGCAATCTTTCAGGCTATATGCTCAGGTCAGACCTTCAGACTTCACACAACCATGAATCAGGTTTCTTCTAACTCAAACTAATAATACAAATATAATCAAGACTCCATACATTTTCAAAAGGAATTGCAAATTGTATTTTCAATCCAATTTTCCATTCATAAATTAATAATCCATCAAACCATCCATCCATCCATCCATCTATCTATCTATCAACATTACATTCAAACTTCAAGCTAATAAAACAACATTTCTGGTCAGGACAAACTTTGTTGTCTTGACCTTTTTATCTAGTAGTGCATTTACTCTTTATTTTGTGTGACATAAATGTAATTATCAGATTATTTTATTTAAACATATTCTTGCATTTTTTTATATACATTTATTCATAATAGACTTCACATTTACAGGGTTCTCAAAAGTGGAAGTTGTCATAGTTGAGTAATCTTTTACGGTGGTGTGAACAAAAACTACAACAAACATAATTTCTGTGTTCTCAATTGTTCCAATAGCAAAAGAAAAAAAAAATTTATTTTAATGTCCAATTCTCACTATTAAACAACAATTAACTATGACTTTTGCCTCCTAATTTGCTGCTGATTAATAGTTAATAAAGTAATGAAGTTAAGGTTTAAAGTAAATAAATTAGGTATGGGATCTAATTATGGTCATGCAGAATAAGGCATTAATACTGTATGTGCTTTAGAAGTACTAATAAACAGCCAATATGCTAGTTATATGCATGTTAGTTAATAGTGAGAATTGGTCCTTAAAATAAAGTGTTATAAAAAAAATTATTACATTGGTCAGAAGAGAGAAAGATGTCAAATTTGATATATTAATGTGAGCGGAATTACAACTTTTTTTTTTTTTTTTGCACTGGATCAACAGCACTGTGTTTTTATGACAACAACATCAACCAGACGTTTGCGTAAACAGTCTACAGGAAGAAACATTCATTAAGGTTTATAAAACAGTATTTATGAACAGGTTCTGACTGGCAGGCTGTACTTTATGTGTGTGTGAACTCACGATGTGTTGCAGAAAGGGGTTTCTCATCTTCTTCCTCTGTTTCGGCCCCTGAGCACCATTCATCACCACTGTACGGCTGTTTTCTCTCCAGCACACACCTGCGTTTGCTGCGCATCACGCCCTCTACTGGACATCAGTGGGAAATACACAAAAACACAACAATGTAAACATATTTAGAATCAATTACATGTATTCATGTAAGACAATATGGTTTCTGTCCGCACTGATATAAGCAAACGCCTACAAACTGCCTCAGAAGGCACATTTAAAATGGGTAGTATTCTCACATACTACAGACAGAGTACTCCAGAAATGTTTTGCCATTTAAGAGGCATGAGAGGACACAAGGCCTCCAAAGCCTTGAACATCCCCTAACCTTGAATACCAGACACAGTGAGGGAGAAAACAAGGGAGAGAGAGCACAGCTATACGTTGTGGTGTCCTCGGCCTGTGCACGCCGTGTTGGCGGCGGGCGGAGATAAAGAGCTGACCTTTTCTGCATCCTCTTTTGTTCCCAGCAGACATCAGTTTACGTAAATGAGTGTGTCAGCTCTCTCTCTCTGGTCTACTTTCTCTTTAATCATTGGCTCTTTCCAGGTGTGGCAGTCGAGTGGTCTGAAGTGAATGACTTGCATTTCATTTGAATGTCTTTCTGTTTGCCTTTCTACCGGGTGAACAATATTTACAGAGTATGATAAAGAGCTGGACAGTGATAAAAAGGTTCTCACCAACTCATTTCTGATCCACTCTTAAAAACCAAGGTTATTATTGTTAACCAAAATTATAATTGAACAAAAAGTAGAATCAAGCATTCGTATTTAAAAAAAATTATTACATGACTTTAGAGTTGTTAATCATTACTTGATAATATTTTAATCATTTGTAATACTATTTACATTTTAAAAAATATTTGAAAATAATAATAATAATAAAAGGTCATTACAAAACATCATAAAAATTGATATTTGGAAGTATTTTTCCTTTAAATTAATTGATTACCATGATAAAATGTGTTAGTATACTACAATAATAATAAAAAGTAAAAACATATTTAAAAAAAATATTTAAAATATGATATAAAAAAATGAATAGTTGATTAGAACTACTATGATTATATAGATAGAGAGAGAGAGTTTTTAGACGGACTAGTTTTTTTATGCTTTAATTTTTACTTTGTTTTATAGCTTAAGATGATAATATGTATAAGTGTACTCCAATAATTAATAATAGTTCAAATTTAAAAGGATTTTATAACAAAATTAATCTGCCAATGGGGTTAGAAAAATGACCTTTTCAAAGGGAAAATATTTTTTTTCTTTCTTTTTTTTTTTATGACCACACTGGCAGATATTTGTTCTTGTTTTAAGCATTAACTTTTTTTCACTTAGACAAATTTCTCAGAAAACAAGAGCATATCTTAATTTTGCATCTCAAGTAAAAGTATCTTGCCTTAAGCTTAGATATTTGTACTAGAAAACAACAAAAAAAAACCTGAGATATTTTTTTGCAATGCATGCAACATTCAATGCCTTTTTCTTTTCTTTTTTTTTTTTTGGTCTTAATTCATGGAAAGGTGAATTAAAGTGCCCTTATTATGCTATTTTTTAAGGTTCCTAATATAGTTTTGGGAGTCTCCTACAATAGTTGTAAATGCTTACAAGGTCAAAAAAACGTTTTAGTTTTCTCAAAATATGCATCTGATATCACCTCATTTTCCAATGATTTTCAAACGATTCTTTCAAAGCAGTTCTAAGATTCAGTTTCTCTAAATCCCTCCTTCCTGTGAGCCCACTCTGCCCTGATTGGTCAGATGGCCCGGTCTGTTGTGATTGGTCTACCGTGTTCAGCGTGTGTCAGAAACGGTACGCTTATTGCCATAGTTAAGCTGGTCCAGATAAACTGGGTACTGAGCCACCTTTCACAAGTAAGACTTTTGTGAATCCCACATTGAACTCCCCGAGATCAGAGAACCAGTCATCAGTAAAATGACAGGAACACACACACACACACAAAAAAAAGATTGGGATTGTACTGCTGTGAATTTTATCTACTGATTCTTTGCAGCCTCATCATTTGGAAGTGAAAAAAAAAAAGGAAAAAAAAAAGACTGCACATTCACATACAGCTACATTGCACACTGCATGAAAGGCAATATTCGAAATGGCATAATAGGGGCACTTTAAGACTTTTAAGATCTTTTTAAAACCAGCAGAAATCCTGTCATCATTATTATCATGATTTACAAACATTAAATAATAATAATAATAATAATAATAACATAATAATAATATAATAATAATGATAATAATATAATAATATTATATATATATAATATATATATATATATCTATATATTTATTTATAAGATTTTATAAAAAAAAAACTTGTAACAGTAAAACAAAAATTATGTAAAAACAAAAAAATAATTATTTATTATTAAATAATAAAAATAAAAATAAAAATAAAAAAGTAAAAAAAATAAGTTTTCTAAACACTAATTTATAAAAAAAAGATCAATTCTATTTTCAAAACTATAATAACCACACCTTCTAGCTTCCATGCGCTTATAAAGCCAAACAGGTGTGAGTGTTTGTGTGAAAGACACAAAAGAGCTTCAGTGCTATTACAGGAAGCCCAGATGACTCAGTTTCTCAAAATCACACTATTGCCCCGTTATTTCCCCTGATCTCTCTTTCTAATACACACATCACATACACAAAGCACCGGGCAAATGGAAATAAAAGAAGAACTGCACAATGAACCAAACAAAAAGAAATGGCACACACACAGTGAAAAGAAAAAATACGCCTCTGCAATCCAGGAAGAGAGGAGCTGTTATTGCTTTTTATATTGGACAGAAGCAGTTTGGCTGAATCTCACGAGACCTGTCAGCAACATGTTCTGGTCATATTTCAAAGCCAAATCAAAAGACAGAATAAGAAGTTATATTTTGTGTAGATATTCTCACCACCTCTCGTTCTCATTATCGCAATGCAGTTGTGCAAGTCGCGTTCACTTTCACACATTCTACCGCGCGGTCAGTGTAGACAAACGGCCACAATGCCAAAGAGCTCGCATGTGTTGATACTGATATGACACATTATGCACTGCTGCATTTTATATCTAAATTTTTCCTTCCAGAATGTTAATTTTTAGAGGCATGAAACCTGGTTAACATGGACTGACACTGAATAACATCTTATTGGTAGTGGCATTCATAACTGTTACTAGGGCAACCAGAACAAGAAACGCAGACTAGCGTATGATAAGTACAGCAACTGCTGACATGTAGCGAAAAAAAGTAATCGGTGGTGTGAACAGGGCTTAAGTGATGACAACATTTTCATTTAGGTGAATGATTCCTTTCACGATGCTCCTCGCAAAGCTTTTTTATTTTTAATAATTCATTTATTTTGGAACATTTTTAACCATTTAAATTATTACATTTTATGCATAAATTTTATGCATTTTTATTTTTGCAACACTGAAATATAATAATATAGGCCATTCTGATAAAAAGGTCATTCTCTTTCATTATTTTGTTTTCAACATTGTATTATTAACAAAAAATTGGATCATTTGTTAATAGGATACATGGAAAAATATTTGAAAATACATTATTTCAACTTTTAAAATTGATTTTATTTAAATATATATATATTTGAGGACAGCAAAACAAGAAAGAGGAGAGAATTTTCATTATGAGTAGAGAGAGAAGAGAGAAAGAGAGAGATCTACATGGTTAATAAAAAATAAAATAAAGTCAAATCTCATCAATAAAGGCACTATAAAAAAACTATTATCTACATGGTTAATAAAAAATAAAATAAAATCATCATAAATAAAGGCATGACAAAACATACTACAATTTTTAGTACTATATATACTATATATATATATATATATATATATATATATATATATATATATATATATATATATATATATATATATAGTATTTTTGTTATGCCTTTATGATGATTTTAATTTAAAAATATATATATTTTTTACTCTACATTACTATATTACAGTAATGAAAATTTAATGGTCAATATTAATCGTAATGGGTAAAAAAAATAATTTAAAAAAGAATTAGAAAAAAACAAAAGTTAAACATCCAGACCAATTACAGTCTTGTAAATAATGGACATGTTTTTGTCAGAATTACCAAACCACACTCTGTGTGTGTGTGCGTGTGTGTGTGTGCGTGTGTGTGTGTGTGTCTCCCTCAGTCTCTACACCTCGCACTATTCTACTTCCTGCCTGTGTGCAGAGTCTCTCTCAACCCCCGCTCAATTAGTGAGTGACACACACAACAGGACAACCAACAGGAAAACACAAGCACTCGCGCATTTGGCGCTGTTCCAGGAGCATAACATCTGACATGATACACACATATAAGCATGCGCACACACGTGTGTTCAGAAAGGTCAGGGCATTTTGGGGTTGCTGAAAACAGGCAGTTTCATCTTTACTGTGTTTCCAGTTAAAAGGGGGATTCCAGAAATGTGGCCTTTTTTGATTGTTGATCGAGAGATATAGTGATGCATAAACATGAGTAAAATTAATATGTGTAGAGTTGAGTTTGGATGTCCACTACCTATTGAGTATCATACAGTGGGTATAGAAAAAGATTCTGAGGCAGATGAGACTAAAACTGAATTATTTGGCCTCAACAGCAAACGATATGTCTGGCAAAAAAATCTGAAACAGCTCACCATCCAAATAACAGCATTCCTACAGTAAAGCATGGAGGGGGTGATGTTCTGTTCTGGGGTGTTTCTCTGCAGCAGAGACTGGAGCAAAATGGATGGGGCAAAATACTGTCAAATTCTCGAGGAAAATCTGCTGCCCTCTGCCAGAAAGTTGTCAATGGGAAGGAAGTTTACCTTCCAGCATGACAATGACCCAAAGCACACAGCAAAACTGAGCACACAGTGGTTGAAGGAGACAAAGGTGAATGTCCGTGCATGGCCCAGTCAGAGCCCAGACTTAAGCCCCATTAAAATCTGTGGAATTACTTGAAGACTACAGTCCACAAATGCTCACCATCAAATTTAACTGAACCTGAGCAGTTCTGCAAAGAAGAGTGGACAAATATTGCAAAGTCTAGTTGTGCAAAGTTAGTAGAGACATATCCCAACAATGCATTTTATTGTTGTTGTTTTTTTCTGACATGTTGATGTTATATCTTTCACTCGGATGTTATGAGTTGCACTGAGTAAATACAGCTGAATAAATCAAAAGCTGTGTCCTTCTTAATTTCAGGCTGCAAAGCAACAAAATGTGATTATTTTTTGTAGGGGGTGATTCTTTTCTATTCCCACTGAGAGTGTGTGTGTGTGTGTGTGTGTGTGTGTGTGTGTGTGTGTGTGTGTGTGTGTGTGTGTGTGTGTGTGTGTGTTATGCTCATCTCCTATAGCCTGACTTTTAATTATTGGCATAAAATCTAGTCCACGTTATCGTATATTCTGGCCACTTAGACAGGAAAAGACTCTCTAAACAAGCGATTTCTCATCCCAAGCACAAGCATGAAGCATGATCCCAAACAAGTTCTAAAATATTATTTTGATCAGTGTTAATGTCAGAATCAGAATCAGATAACAATATCATTTTCAGCATCATTCTACTCCAGTCTTCAGTGTCACATGATCCTTCAGAAACCATTCAATAATATGCTGATTTGCTACTCAAGAAAAATTAAACTGTTTTTAATACGCTAGTGTTGTACTGCTTAATATGTTGTGGAAACAATGACACACTAGGATTAAAAAATGTGGGGTCAGATTTTTTTTAAAAAAAATAAATAAAAACAAAATTAATTTAAAACCAACAAATACAATTTATTCCTGTGATGTACCCATTAAGTAATTTCAAAAAAATAAAATAAAATAACTAAAAACAAAATTAATTGATCATTTTCAAACATTGTTTCAACAATGATAATAAAAAGAACCATTATTAATCAACTCAGCACCAATAATTGATAATAATTGAGCAGCAAATATAATAAAAACTACAACAACACAAGAATACTCAACATACTAAAAAAGAAACAATATATCACAAAATGACTAAATTTTGGTCATCACAGGAATACTTTACATTTTAAAATTGTAACATTATTTCACAAAATGACTGTTTTCACTGTATTTTTGATCAAATAAATGCAGCTTCGAACCAAACTTTTGACTAGCTTATATACAGTACATTCAGAAAGTCTTCCAGTTTTATGGAGAAAGCTGATGCTATTCTGTGTACAGTATAAAGCATCAGACAGTCAGTCTACAGACTGTGGGCAGGCCGTGGACATTCGGTCTAAGGATGAGAGCAGCATTTACGCCTACCTTTGGCATCTGGCTCCAAAACAGGGGTGAGTGACTCTCTTTGGTCTCCCGTGTCCATGGAGACGCTCCTTTCCCTCTTTGCCTTGGTCTTCATTATCCCACCAACTCCACCACCTGATTGGTTGAGGCTCTTCAGTCCAGGGTTGCCAGGAGAAATCTGGTTGGATTTGACTCCATGGTTCCCAGACCCACTGCCCTTTGACCCTTGGTTGCCAGCAGGTCCTTGCTGCTGCGCTTGGTTTACATTGGGGAGCTGTGATTGGGCTCCGCTTGTCACTTGCTTGCCATGATTGGATAGTTTATTTTCAGAGTGCATTTGATTGGCTGGTGATGGAGAGGATACTGAGGGGGTTGGTGCAACAGTATGTTGTGTCTGTCTGTCAGTGAGACTGCAAACAGACAGCTGAAAAGAGAATGAAACAGAGACATGAAAGAGTGTTAGAGTTTGTCTTGTACATTTCTAGTAGTAACATACAGTAAATTTTACCCACTTCATCTTATATCAACTGCACACAGTAGAACTGGGAGGTAGTTATTATTGAAGGAGACATAACACACACAGTTTCTGTCAATCTCATGTTAATCTGGAGTACTTAGAGTAGAGTAGAGTAGAGTAGTACTGCATCCTTCATATCGCCGGAGAGTCTTTAGTTTTATCAGATTTATAAAAGACAGATAAATCTTTACTATTCTCCCCGAAAACAGTTGAGCTGCTGGAGGTTTGCCGTGGGCAGAGCTAAAGAGTTTGTGTAGCGATCGTCTACAAGCTGTGACATCGACATAAATAAAACTGGAACCTTTATTGATGTTGTTTATTGAACAACTTTGTTGTTGAATGTCATGACATATAACCATACTGTGATATATACTATTACCATAAAATAAAATTACTTACAGTAATAGATAGGATTTTGGTTTAAAAACTTATGTTGGTATCAGAGATGTAGCTCTGGATTGGTTTATTTCTTATTTGTCAAATAGGTCTTTTTCCATAGTGCTTGGAGTTGCCTCCTCTTCTCATGCTCCTTTATTTTGTGGGGTCCCTCAGGGATCTATTTTGGGTCCCCTTCTGTTTACTATCTACGTGTTACCCCTGGGTCAAATTATGTGCAGTTATGACATTGGGTTCCACTGCTATGCAGATGATACACAATTGTATGTCCCGGTTAAGCCTGGTATTATAAATACATATCATATTATGTCATGCTTCATCGAAATCAAAAATTGGATGTTGAAAGATTTTCTCCAGTTGAATGACAAGTCAGAAGTGTTTATAATTATGCGTCCCCAGTAGTGCTAGTATTAATAATCTCTCCTCTAGTCTGGGTGCCTTATCTAATAATGTTGGAAAAGAGGCTCGTAACTTAGGTGTAGTTTTTGATTCAAAACTCTCCTTCGATGTTAAGGTGACTTAAGTGTTGCAGTCTTGTTTTGCACAACTGAGGCAACTAACAAAGATAAAGTCCTTCCTTTCTTTGGCAGATTTGGAAAAGGTCATTCATGCTTTTATTTCTTCCAGACTTGATTATTGTAATGCACTGGGGATATTAGGCAGGCTCCCACTATATCCTCTTTTAAGTCTCTTCTTAAGACTCATTTTTATCGTATGGCTTTTTCTTATTTTTTTTGTTACTGTACTGTACTGCACTTTGTAACTTTGTTTTGAAAGGTGCTATATAAATAATTGTTTACTTACTGTTTACTTACTTTGGTCAAACTCTCCAACTATAACATCCAAGGAAAGTTTATGATTCGCTAAACAAGCTCTCAACAATTCTGTTCATTTCAGACATTTTTTCATCTGTCCTTGATCCTTCACCAAAACACTCTTAATGCTTAAACAGGATTCAAAAGTCATTGCCAACAATACCTCTTAAATAGATGATACAACTCAAAATGACCATTTACTATTTTAATGCAGTCAAAAAAATCACAAACTGTATTTCAAAGGTACAGTCAATCCAAAATGTATTCAGACACCTTCAACATTTCACACATTTTGACAGTTTATTCGCTATATTTTAGAAAATGGTAATAAAATATGACAAGAACTTAACGTTAAACTGTGTCAGAACAAATTCATCTTGATAATGTCAAAACAAAACATGGTCAGATCAAAGTGTCAGAAAACATTTTGGTTCCAATTTTTTTTTTTATCAGTTACTGGCAGTCCAATGTATGAAGACTTTGTTTTTGGCTATAATATGTCACAGTTTACTTTATTTTGCTATCCTCACTTACACAAATAAGCAATATAGTCCTGCACCCACTAGTATAAAAATATAAAAAATTATTGAATAAATCAATGTAAATTGTGAATACACAGTTATAATTCTGACTATAATTGTAAATCTTGAATATATATAGTTATACTTCTCAATAAATACTGTAAATGTAAATCGGAATATATATTTATAAACCCTGAATATATGCCTATAGACATTTTTTTTTACAGATTACAGACTTTCTTACTTTTTTTATTATAAAAACAGTATGCCTATACATACATACTGTATACATGGATCAATGCAAATATTGAGGAGGAAACCAGAGGAAACCACATCAGGAGCTCAAAGAGTAGAGACATTTTTTATTATAATGTAAATGATCTTGTACATGTTTAATGCAGACACAATCTCAGGGTGCTATGGGTTTGCTGAAGATTTACGCACCTCACTGGGATGAAGGTCCAACAAACAAGTGCATCCCGACGTCTCCTCACTGCACACACGCTAATCTGTAACACACACCACAGAGATTGAATTATTCTTTAATTATGACCCATTATCACATAAAAACAAAATAATGAGCCATTTTTCATAATGACTAGAGAAAAATTACAACCTTTGAAAGAGAGAGAGACTTTTGGAGAGGTGTAACTGTCCCTTTAAGAAAGGGGCTGTAAATGATTTTTGGACTCACTGATGCCCAGAAGTCAGTTTCCTGTTTAATTTGCTCCTCCCACAGTGAGCAGAAACCATAAAAACTCCCCACCTTCAATAATAATAATATCCAAACTGTCTCATTTTTCATCAAACAGTTCTTATTTTCACTCTCTCTCTCATTTTATAATTTCCCACTCCCTCTTCTTCTAGTTCATACAGTCATAAACATATCAATGTTTGCAAATGAATAAGAGGTATTTACATATTTTTGTGTCTACTATTAATATTTACTCATTTACATATTTCCTAAAAATCTAAAAAGGCTCTGACGCCATCTATATGCTGATGGACTCAGAAAAAGCAAACAGCCACTAAATGTGAAAGGATTTTTAAAAAAGGGACGAGCCCTTTGATATGCCCCCCCACTTCTAACTGTGATTTTTTTTTTCTGATAGAAAATTGTGATTTCTATTAAAAGTGCAATTAAAAAAAATTGTGATATGACTACAAATTAATAATTCATATTATTATCATTATTAGTATTATTATTTAGAAATACTAACAATATGTCATTTTTATATTTCGTTCAGTAATAATAATTTCTTAAAAATGATAATTACTAATATTATTATTACTATTATTACATTGTCTGTCTGTCTTTTTTTTTTTCTTTTTTTTTTATTAAACCATCAAACTTTTATTTTGATGGACAACAGCAGGTAGCCTTTACAGCTTCCCTTTTGTTGACAAGCCTTTCTCACTACAACTATGGGTGCATGTTGCGTTCCTACATGCACGTTAAAGTAACCCAAACTCAGAGCAGATGCAGAGATGGAGTGCTGGACAGCTGGAGTTGAGCATAAGCTCCTCACGCGTAAATAAACACAGTACCACACTTCACTATGAAACACACAGCACATATTTATTTAAACCACAGTCTTTGCAATTTGATAATCACACTAAACCATACTGCGATTTTGTTTTCAGGATTTTGATGAATGCATAAAAACAGGAAACAAAATATGCATTCATCAAACCACTACCTGGGCTCTTGAAGATATATTTACAAATAGAAACCAACTGACCACATTCCAAGAGTTACTGTAGATCCAGATCCACGCATGTACACATACACACACCTCAGCACAGCTGCCAAGACTGAAATGTGCGAAGGATTGGGTTTCTCTCATGCGAATGAATGAGGAACTACACACAATCCCAACAGCCACCTGCCTTTGTCCATAACCTGCAGAGCTCTCCTGCATGACTGTGTGTGTGTGTGTGTGTGTGTGTGTGTTGAGGGAGTTCCCATGCTGTCACTGCAGATCTGTCATGTAGACTGTGTGGGAGAGGCATGTGGTACATGTCATATACAGGTCTGAACAGGACGCCCTGACACCTGTTGCACAAGAGACATTCACACACCCACACACACACACACACACACACCAGTGTTCATGCAAATGATAAAATAAAAATCAACCTTATTTTCCATATTCTAAAAGCTAGTAGGGCTGCACGAATTGGGAAAATAATTGAATTGTGATTTTTCTGATCAAAATTGTGATTGCAATTATTTTTTTTAAATCCTGTGTTTAGGGCTAAAGAATTTTTACATAATTACATATTATTATTATTATTATTATTATTACAAAATAATAAAGTAAATAAAATTACTATAATATATATATATATATATATATATACAGCATGTACTATTTGTTTAGACACGTGATGCTGCACGCTGAGCAAATCGAGAAACTTCAGACCCGGATTTAAAATGCATCTGACAGAAAATCATGCTGTGCCACAGAGCGTCATTCACATAATTTTCCATTAAATTACATTATATTCACCCCGAATCGTTGTTAATGTACATAATGAATTGTATATTGAGCATTTTCATCAAAACGTTTGTCTTTCTGTGGCTCTAATAAAGTCTGTATGCTTCATTTATAGAGCTATAATATAGATCGCTCTTTCCGTTTGCTCCGTTTTTTAAAAACTCAACTTCAAACTTATCTATGCCTCATTGTTCATTCTTGAAGTAAACTTGTGTCCATTTGGTGATTAAATAAACTGTTTTAGACCACTGCTCGAGTTGAACGTGATGCGTCCAGAGTATGTGTGATACTAGTGAGTTCTCCTAGACTCAGTGCTGGTCTTTTATTTTAATTAGATAATCATTAAGTATTCAAGAATAGAAGCAGTTAAAGTGTGAGAATATACATTGTGCTGGTATAATTATAATGCCATGGCCTTTGTGTATATATTTAAAGATGTGCATCTTTAAGCATTACTGTTGAAATTAAATGGTAAGACTTTAAAATAAGAGTCCATAACAGTAAGTTTAATAAAAGCTGTGCAAGTAATGTTCCTTGTTAGAGTGTGGTAATTTCAACATTTACTATTATTATTATTATTATTATTATTATTATTATTACTACTACTAGTAGTAGTAGTATGGTTCCGTACTGTTTTTTTTTTAAAGCACTATTTTAGTTTTTGTTCAGTATCCATTTTAAAAACTATCGGTTAATTAATCGGTATCGGCCAGTGTGGTCCAACCTAACTATAGGTATCGGCAAAATCCACTATCGGTCGACCTCTAATATACAGTATATGGAGGTTAGCAGTGTGAAATTACATTTAAGATATAAATATATGTTTAATTTAAGATACACGTATACAATTATTAAATTATTATATATTTAAAATAATATCATTATTATTTAATTGTACATTACAATCAGTACACAGCGCAAATATATTTAATTAGATCACAGCCTTTGCAAAGTCATATCAAACTTTGTTTTTATTTTGATTAATCATGTAGGCCTAAAAGCTTGTACTTCAAATTATAATTAAATCCAAAATTCTAATATAATATAATATAAATCGTTGGGACATATTACACATGCACACAAACATTTCACAGACGTGAAGCGTCTCAGTGACGGGTAACGGGGTCCCACACATATTTCCTTTCCAGAGGCATTCAAGCTATTGACCTCAAAAACAAAAGACACATTATCAGTCCCTCTTCCACCCCCTCACTAGCACACCTCTGCCCGTCGCACTCTCCGTCTCTTCAACGGGAAACTTTTTCTTTCCACTTTCTGCCGTTCACAAACACCCTCTCCTTCCTCTATAAAGTTATTTGCGCCCTTTCTTCCTCTCTGTCTCAGATAACAGACTCTTTCCTTTCTCTTTCTCTTGAGGTGTGTCATTTCTGTGCCACAGCGTCACCAAACGGATATGCGAAAATAGTTTGATTTTCTGAAAAACAAGTGAGTGGTGTTTACCTGTGCAAAGCTCATTGCCACGACGCTGGATGTGTTAAAGGGAAAGATCACCCAAAAATCTAAATCTGCTGTTAATTTACTTGACCTCAGGCCATCCAAGTGACAGACTGATCTTTTCGCATTTTGTGTTGTCTGTTCACCCTGCTTTTATTATCTCATAATAAAAAACTGATTTTAAATCACAAATCATAAAAAAAACGAGTGATGGGAACGCTGAAATTAGAATAAAAATAACGCTCAAAGCTAGAATTTGCATTAACCACAAAAACATTTTTACGGCTCGCTTGAGGTGCATTTTAAGGGTAATGGGAATAAAGGCATCAAATAAATTCCTCCAAGCGCATCAAAAAAGTCATGTGACTTTGCGCTATGGGACGGTAATATATACTGACTAACCAGTGGACCGATCTTGTTCCACAGCATCTGAAATGCTGTAATATGGTCATTCGGGAATGCCCGAGCAAAGTCTGTCAAAGTATTTCTGTATAATTGCCTCCCAGAAATTGCATCTACCTCTGAAAGCAATAACTGCATTCATTGTGTTTCATCTGTTCTGAGGTGCAAGTAATTTATTATATAGGAACATTTATATATTCAGTTGCTTCTCCTACTTTTCTTAGTGAAGTTAGTGCCAGTTTTTCAGGAAGTGACGATTTTGTTCTCCTTGACTCGCTGGATGGAAATGGTGCTTGTTCGCAAATGTTTTGTGTAGGGATGTAACGATTCACTCAACTCACGATTTGATTCGATTCACGATTCGATCTGATTCTCATTTTTTTTTTTTTTTTTTTTTTTACAAAATGATATTTAAGACAAATTATGAATTAAATGTGTCCTTTTATTATTGCTTGGACAAAATGCTGTACATTTCTTTTTGAAATTATAATAGAACTATAATAATATACTAATATAGCACTTGCATATTATTGCTCTTTTGTTCGTTTTGATTGCTTCTATGGTCCTCATTTGTAAGTCGCTTTGGATAAAAGCGTCTGCTAAATGACAAAATTTAAATAAAATGTAAATGTAAATAACAAAACTAAATTGAAATTTTAAAACAAGCCCCAAATCAAATAAACAAACAGCACAAATAAAATAAATCTCTTTATATAAACAAAATAAGCTTTGTCTGTGCTCTTTCCATTTAAAATAGAGGCAACCATTGCATTTTAATCATGATCCAAACAAAGATGCCGCATACATGCAACATGAGCAGTTTTTAATTTAAATTAGATTTTATAATTTACACACCCGGAGCAGTGGGCAGCCATTTATGCTGCGGCGCCCGGGGAGCAGAACAGAATGGTATTGCCGGCTTCAACCCACAAACAAATCCAAACAAAGATGCCGCATTCATGTGAAACTTTACATTAGATTTTATAATTTAGAAATTCTGAAGCAAAAACAGAATGACAATAACAGCAGACGAGCTGAATGAGACGCAGATTCACTCTCTGCCAGCAGGTGGCGCTTAAAGCTTTTCCTTGCTTTCTGCTGTACTTCTGAAATTTAATATGCATTATACAGAGGCAAGATGAAAAGAAAAAATACCATCTAAACTTTTCTAAAGACAGTAAGTTCCCCTCAGACAGACATTCATATAAACTTCTACCCCTAACTGAATCGCGATTTGTTTAGCATCTCAACCGATTTGAATCATCACATATTTTAATCGATTTTCAACTGGCTCGCGGTTTATCGTTACATCCCTAGTTTTGTGCTATATTCCAATTTTGCGCATAAGTTAAATTCACAACTTTGGATGGAAACCCGGCTATTGACTTGCATTTTATGAATCACCAAGGACCACGGTTTTAGCTAAAAATCTTCTTTACTGTTTTACTCAAGAGAAAAAAAGTCAACTACATATATACATAGATGGCCTGAGGGTGAATAAATCAACAGCAAAATTAAAATTTTTGGTTGAACTATTCCTTTAAAGCCAGTTTACTCCCATAACAATTACTATTTTAGCGTTCACACAACAGACGATAACATACTGTTCATTACAAACACATGCTGACGTTGTGTCTTCTGACTCTTTAAATGCTCAAGCTCTTTAAAATTGGGGAGCAGTTGGGGGTTCAGTGCCTTGTGCATGGGCACCTCAGTCGTGGTATTGCACGCCTGAGACTCGAACCCACAACCTTAGGGTTGGGAGTCAAACTCTCTAACTATTAGGCCATGACTTCCCCCCAAGTTTTTATAGTTATGTAGTTATTGTTATCATTCTTGGTGTGAACTGGCCTTTAGCCAGATTGTTGGTATGCAGTCGCCAAGGTACTTTGAGTGTTTGTTTTTTTATTTTTTTTCTGCTGCTAAGGTGTGCTGGGAGTTTAGGGTGGTCTGAATGGCTTTTATGCAATGCTGTGTAGTTGCCAAGGTGTTCTGAGCTATTTTTGATGCATTGTTGTGCTGTTGCTTAGGTGTTTTTAATGCTTTTTACTCATTGTACATTTGCTAAGGTGTTCTGAGTGTTTATTCATGTATTGTTGTGTGGTTGCTAAGGTGTTCTGGCCAGTTGTATATTACTGTATTTATGTTTGTAGCACAAATGGTACAGGGCAAGTTATGCATTAGTAGTTTTTTTTTTTTTTTTTTTTTTTTTAATAATTACATTTATTGGTCAAATCGATAATCTTGCCCCAAATTCAGTTGGTGTCTATCATTTTTAGTCTATGCACCTAAAACTTTAAAATAGGTAATTAGTGTCTTACAATCAAGAAAAAAAAAATTAACCTTTAAATTGACATTTCAGAGGAGTTACCTCACACACAACCTGCTGGACACCAGTTAGTGATTAACTAAAAAACACACAGTGTTAATCACTCATTAACTCCAGGAAATTCTCCCTTGATAATGTATTGCAACAGCCTTTGTGCTCATCTTCTAGCGTGGACAGGTCAGGTTTACTGCGCCAACTACAATCATTAGCATTAGAGGTTGACCAATATGTTTTTTTAATGGTTGGTGCCAGTGACACTGATGATTATACATCTAGTCCCTTGTTAAAAAGAAGTTCACTTTAGCATGCCCTTAAAATGAGTGTCTATTTACACTAAGTGCAAATAGCCCACCTTGTTAGCAGAGGCTATTTGCACTAATTCCGCCCACCAACGTGTGATTCAGCTAGTTAACATTACAACAGACAATCGACAGACATTAGCTCCAGTGGCGCAGATGTTAACATGTGTGTTGTTCTCTTTTTGATGTGACCGTCAATTTTTTCACCCTTTTCAAATTTCAAATAACATCAGAAAAGCATTTATTTTCAATGAAAATGAAGGAAATTATCAAAAAGTTTAAAAAGTATCGGGTAGTGTTAGGGTAGATGCAGGGAGGGCTGTATTGTCCCAATAAGGTGGCATCCATTTAATAATTTGAATTAAAATTTACACTGAATAAGTTATGATTGCATACTGTTTTATAATGTACTACAATACTGAGGTGCAGATAATTGCCACTTTTTGAGATAAATAGCAGAAAATCCTGCTATTTTAAAAAGTGTCAATATAATCTATAACTATTTGTACTTAGAGTAAATTGGATCTATCGCTAAGAAAATATGCTATTTTCACCTAGTGTAAATATCATCTAATTGCTATTTACACTTAATGTAAATAGCCTCTATCGCTATTTACACTTAGTGCAAATAGCCGCAGCCTACTTTAAAATGAGTACTTATTATGGAAATAATTTACTTTAAAAGAATAAACTTCAATCCACTAAAATATTTAATCAATTCTGCAAAACGTCAGTTGTAATTTCATGGGGTCTTTATTGCTTATTCGTAAAACGTTAAATATCCCATCAAAAGAAAGTGCTCTCTAAAACGAGAATGTCCCTCCCTTACAAAAATGTATTATAGTAAAAGTGTAGTAACCACAGTACTTTGCCAGTATATTGGTTACCAGTTGTATGAACACAGTTTTACTACAAATACCATTGTTAAACTATTGGTAGTGTAGCAAAACCATAGTTAATTTGTGGTTACCATGTTTTAACTATAGTAACCATGTTTTTTTGGTTGTATTTGTAGTAAAACCTGCAACATCTAGTACTTAACTCAGTTGAGATTAATCAAGTAGTACTCAACTGTTCATGTCTGTGACACACAGACTATATAAAAGAAAAGGGCCATTTAATATGCCCCGCTTAAACTTTCTGTTTAGAACGTTTCGTTACATTTGTAAAATTTTGTGTGTGTTAAACCATGGGGTCTCTACAGCAGCAATTACATCAGTAACTGTCTTAGGACAACACAAACACACACCTCTTAGACCAATGAACTGTGCTTGTGAAAGAGAAAGAGATTATAGAGACAGAGAAAGTGAAACGTGGGAGAAATCAGAAGAAAGACAGACAGAGAAAAACAGACAACATCTTAAGAGAATGACCTAGAGAACCCTGTGAAAAGCGTGTTTTTTTTTTTCAACCGTTTCTTCTGAAAACTTAGCTATTACCGCTTGCCGCTTTGATCCCATTTACACAGTCCAGAACAAATCGGAAAGAGACTGATCTCAAAATGTTTGAGTTTGTCTCTCGCAAATGGCATTTGAATTGAGAACATGACACTGACGTCAGCCAGAGAAACTTTCCAGAGATTCAAATTTGTGTTTGAAAGAAGAAATGAATGTCTGAGATGATTGATTGTTGGGGGAGGGGGGATTTGAAGCACACGTTTGATGCTCACAAAAGAGAGGACCACCAACAAATAAAGCCCTGATGACATAGTTCTCCCAAAAATGAAAATGTGCTGTTAATTTCAATTTACTCACCCCCAGGCCTTCCATGATGTAGGTGACTTTTTTCTTCAGTGGAACAGTAAAGAAGATTTTTAGCTGAAACCATGGTCCTTGGTTATTCATAAAATGTAACACTCCAGTCACTCCAAAATGAGCCAAAATAATGCCGTGTATGATCCTATGATGCTGGTTTCTGCCAACTCACCCAGTGCACCAGCTCCTCCAACAGTTGCTGAACCGAGGAAACAGTTCCGACTCAGAGCAAAGACAATGAGCCTATGATATGAGCATACGTGAACGAACTAGTGAACTGAACCACTGAAACGAACTGTCAGAAAGAACCAGTGCACGGAAAAGAATCTGACTTCCCCATTTGCCAGAGGCTCTGAATTACAAGTAATAATTTTGTAAATAATACTCAGCTTCTTGCACAGACTAATAATTTCGCTTCATAAGACCTCAACATTTCGTCAGGAGCCATCGGTATTAATTTTGTTCCTTGATGTGCTTTTTTTTTATTCTCAAAAACAAGAAGCCACTGACTTGCATTTTACGAATCATCAAGGACCACCATTTCAGTTAAATATTTTTACTTTTCTGCTCAAGAAAAGAAGTGACCTACCTCTTGGATGGCCTGAACGTAAGCAAATTTTCATTTTTGGGTGAACTATCCTCAAATTTGTACCCAGAAGTGAGCTAAATTTGACAGAACCTCGCAAAAAGTCATTCATTTGCAAATAAAGCAAATTGTAAACATTTTAAGATGTCATTGCTACAGAGTCATTTGGTAAAATTTTCCCTCCACATGAGTGAAAGAATATAGACGTTATCAGAAACAAGCTAATTGGATTCTGAATAAAACCCTAATGCTTACACTCTTACCCATGTAGTTTTGAAATCAAGAAACAAGTCCCCAACAGACACGCACACACAACTTACACTGTTGCATATTTTTAGCATGCTGAGGTATATTTATAGCTCCAAATGCCCAAAGGAGAGCAGGAGAAAAGTAATAGGAAAATATCTAGGCCCTCTCCTAACACACACACACCTCTCTGCCTCTTATACTTGCGTAAACACATAAATCTCTCACACACATGCACACAGAGGCGTACTGTAGGCAATACAGGGTCAATACTGTGACCGAAGTGTGTGACAGAGGAGTTAAACGTTAACAACACACACACAGACACACACACACAGTGAAGGCTTTATGACATTGGCCCCGGCTTAACAAACTACATTTGAGTGCGGCGCCAGTGGAAATGTGGGGAGGGGTGAATGAAGAGAGAGAGCGATGAAGAATGAAAGGGTCTGATGGCCGTCTCTGTCCCAGGCTGTCCACTTAGACTCGGTCTCTCTGGCAGACCAAATTGTTTGTTTCCAAAACAACAAGCTCTTTGACTTTTGCAAGCTGCAACTTAACTTCGTCAACGTTGCTGCCAGATTTAATTCGGTTGAGAAAATGGCGCGAGATGAGAGCTGTTCTCCAGCTGTATGAATTTTTTTATTTTTTGTCAACCTGAAATAATATCCGCGACACAATATGACGCATTTACAAGTGAAACCTAACGTTAAGCAACAACAATTACAACAACAAAAATGTAGGCCGGGACTTGATTTTAACCATCAGGATGATTTGATCATGAAAAAGTTATAAAAATGTTCAGTCTTTTGCAAAAACCAGTGTCATGAAATATACGTATAAAATGTATGAACATGTATAACTGAACATTTTAATAATATATACAGCAGGCTAAGACAGCAGACTAATCAGCTAGCAGTATGCTAGTATGCTTAGCCATTAACTTACAAAGAAAATTGTGACAAAATATAATACACATAATTTGCTATATATATATAAGTTATTAATAGTAAATAACTTTGGTTATATACTATTATATGTAACAATTTCAAAGACATAAATGCAATCAGGGACTGAAGTAGTTTTTGAGGCCAACTTGATTCAACAAGGATATACGCCTTTTTGCCATAAATAGTGTACAATAAGACCAGGTGTGTGTGTATTATGAATACACATGCATTATGTACATACACGGAAATATATTTGGTGCTGAAACAATTCAGGCATTAACAAGGCTGTTGAAATCCAAACAAAATGATGACTTTCTGGTAAATGTCTGTGACAAACTTCTGGCAACTACTTTCCGTAAACCGTTTTGCTTCCCACAAATAAACCACAAGTTTTGTGCAAATAAACAGATTTCACCAGGACTGTTACTCACACACTTCATATAATCAGTGCAAATCAGACAAAGGCTAGTCACTGTGACGAACGTTTATGTACACATACATAGTCAACTGTCTCCTACTTGACTAGGAGTTCAAAGGGTCAGCGGCACTGTACTTTTAATCCCACTCCATCACCTGATGGCAAGACCATTGCTTACACCACTGAGCACTATAAAGGACAATTAAACACGCTCAAGCTAACAGCGATGCTGAAAACTCTAATCATTCACCTGCTACCGGCATTTAAAAGCCCATAAGTGTGTCCAGGTCACAAGTGAGCAATCACTGCCACCAATCAGGTCTTTTCACTACTGTACACTCAGCCAAGCCCAGAAATGGTAATCTGATCTTCAATTAGAAAAACAAATATGATTATTATTATAGCTGACCTATTTTGTACAAAGATCAGATCAAATTATGTCAGTCCATGATTTTGAGTCAAGAATTTGGGTGGGAAAATTTGCTGTTATTTAAGGTATATAAGGTATAGTTGACCCAAAAATGAAAATTTTGTTTCCCACCTTCATGTCTTTCCTAATCTGTACGACTTTCTTCCATTAAAACACCAAAATACATGCTGTGATTTACTGATAGGCACACTGGTTGGCACTGATAACAAGAATGTTAGCTTGAGATTAATATTTATTCATGGACACATTAATATGTTTTTAGATATTTTAACTAGGGATGTGCAAAAAAAATCTTTCAAAATCATTTTTCCTGTATAAATAAAATAAAACTGTTTCCGTCATAATTGTAGAAGTATCATTCAAACAGGTTTGGTGAACCATTTCATACTGATTTGTCTCAAAAGAATGATCCATTAAAAAATAGGATATACCTATTTCAAAATTTGACTTGTTTTGTTAGATTTTACTGTATTTGGATGAGCAGTAGTTTGGGTGGCTCGCCAATGTATTAGATTTCTCTAATACATAAAACAGATAAGCTTGACCAAAGTTCTTGTGGGAAGAAGAATTCACTGAAGGTAGCAGTGTAGCAGTTCTTCAGCAATTATGTTAGCATGCCATCCTTCAAACAATCTTAACCCAAGGTACTGTCTGTGAGCCCAGACCTTTATACATGGTAACAAATGTGCTACAAACAATACAATAACACCCCATAGAGAGCCAATGATAGTGTAACCTCATGATGACCTGATAGGTCCTCTCCCATGGAGAGCCCATGATGCATAGACCTAATGCTGACCTATAATTATACGGGCCATTTGGGCCACACTTTTGTAAACAGTTTCAGCTGATTGCATCTGAGGCACAGTCACAATGTAAATGCATCTGACTTAACGATACACAAAATCTTTCAGTTTCTTATACAAAGCTATCTTACAACTTCAGGAGGCTTGAAATATAACACGAAAATAAATTTATTTGAAACTTGTATGGGACTTTTGCATCATGAAGCCATTACATTTTTTTTTATTTTTTTTGAAAATCGTTAATTAATTGGAAAGAGCGACCAGCGCATTTTTATAAAATTTCTCCTTTTGTACTATAAAGAAGGAATAAATGGAAACAACTTTTCACAATTAAAATAAATAACTGGAACAAAATGAGTAAGAGTAAATTATGACTTATCATTTTAATTTCTTGGGGGAAAAAAAACAAACAAAAAAAACCTTTAACTTTACCCATCACTCAGGATTGAGCATGCTAATGGCACCAGGGCATAAAATATCGCCCCACACCCAGATTACAACTGATGACTCAGCATTCAACAGAACAGCTACTCACCAGAACGGGAGAAAGACAGAGAGGCATAATTGTTAAAAGTCGGGATCGTGCCTTGTTTGAACATGAAACTTGCCGAGCCGAAACCCAATTTCCCACACGTCAGCTGAAACCACCTGACTCAAACATGCTTTCATTCCACGTCTGACTAATACGGCCACTCTCTCACACACACAAATGGTGACTAACACACTTTCTCACCTTCCTTAATTTCTTCCCTTCCTCTGCGGCGGGGACTACTTCACACCGTCTGAACACCCTCCCCATCACTCTCTATTTCTGTCTTGGTATGTGTTCCGCTCATTCCCTAATGAAGTGTGTTAAGAGGAAGCCATTAAACACATTTTAAACCATGTTCAAACCCATTATTCATGCTGCCTGAAGGATCGCATTTGACATTTGACTGAGCATCAGTTATGTTTGACAGCTCTATAAATGATACACAAAGAACTTGTTGGCGGGGCTTGCTGAGGCGAGCATTACAATTACTATTGCTCATACTCAGGGTTTGGGGTTCGTCAAATGCTGAACTCCAAGTATTAAACTTCGTAATCATACAGTCTGTTGAGAAAAAAGATTGGACTTGCATTTTTTGTAAGGGACACAGAAATTGGCGTAGCATATTTAGGAACCAAAATACTATAGAGACTTGAGGGTGGGCCTAAGGTAAATTTTTTAAGTTTGTTTTGTATTTTAATATTAAATTTAATGTAAAATCAGTTCAGTTAGATTCAACAATGGAATGTTAGTTTCAGATTAGTCTTTTTTTTTTTCATGTGAATAAAAAGGCAAAGGGAAAATAAAATAAAATAAAATGTGTCAGTGAATGAATGAATGAACCATTAAGTGAATTAATCATTTAAACAAGTTTGGTGAACCATTGACGGTACCAAAGTTTCATGTTGCTAATGTGTTTAGTGTTTGCGATAAGAAACTAAATGAAGAATCAACAGAAAATTTTCAGCATTATCTAAAATAAGAAAGATATTTGCACTTTGGATTGGCAGAGGAACTTTTATATCCACTCTCTTGCCATTTATTGTCGTGTAAAATACCGTTTCCCAACCAAACAGCCATTGGAAATGCTTTAGGACCCAATGGGGATAAGATTCTACATATTTCTGTGATTTGACAGGAGGGTCGAATTTTCGCCCAATCCAGAAAGACTTGCTTGGCTGTGCGATTTCCAGGCAGTTTGCAGCCTGTCAGGCACTAAACGGGGACAGTTTACAGGATTGAGTGCATGGATTAAACAGTCTATCGTCATCTGCAGGTAGGATGTGTTATGCCATGCAGACACAGATCAGATGTGAAAATGATGAAATTAAAATATTTGATGAATAATAGTCATTAGTTTCACATACTGAATGCTTAGATAAAGAGGTATTAGAGGTCAGCGGGTCACAGAAATCTCTTTCCTGCTGAATCATGTTGGAACATTACAGATCTAATAATGCACGTAGGCCTTAAAATTAATGTTGGATAACTAGCAGATGAGTAAATATGGATAATAATGGAGCTGAACACACCCAGTCGGGCATTTAGTAAAAAAGGGTTAGATTGTAAAATCCTGCTTTCATCAAAATAGAGGGTTTACCTAGAAACGTCCCACTGTCAGTGTCTGTATCTAGTAATTTTCTCTCTCTGTCCAGCTATGTGCCTTCCATCTTCAGTCAGTCCATTGTTCCTTTGCTGCAACAGGCCATTTGTTTTTCAGTCGCCTGTTGTCGTGGGAGTGAGTGCAGTGCAGTTTCGAGTAGTACAAAAGGTTACAAGAGTGCAACCGTCATATGTGCAAGACAGCAGCTACAGGGACACGGCAAGACTGCAGATGAGAGCGTGTGTGACTTTATCAGAAATCAGAAATTACCCAGACTGGACCCTTTTCTCCCATCCTCCAGGAGAAGCTTGGTGCATTTTGGGAGTGCTGAGACTTTAGGATGGCAACAGCACACCAAAAAAACCAACAATCACACCAATCAAACTTACCTAAATTTTCTTCTGAATACTTCACTGTCCGAAGCTTCGCTGATGTCACAGAATGCCATCCGAAAAATCTAATCTGCGTGATTTTTGCTGAAATGGTATTGAAGATACAGATGTTTTTTGACCAATGAATTCCTGTGACTTTTCCAATCTTTCATGGTCAAGGATAAATAATTTTAAAATAAAATTATATATAAATTATGTGAAGAAAACTGAACCGTCACAGTCTTTAGAACCACATTTCTGAATGTGAATAGATACACATTAAAATGGTAATTCTCTTGAAACGGTTTTCCTTATTCTTTTGAAGTAAAGGAGCTTGATGGGAAATAGACATACTCTTAAAAGTCTCTTGCCAATCCAAAAGAACTGAGATCTTGTGACATGAACAAAAATAACAACACACAATCAAAAAACAATCAATACATTAAAAAAACACTACACAAAAAAAATAAAAATTTCACACAAAAATGAAAATTTGCTAAAAAATGAACTCACCCTCAGAGCATCCAAGACACAGATGAGTTTGTTTCTTCATCAAAACTTATTTGGAGAAATTTAGCACTATATCACTTCCTCACCAATATAGTATCTGAAGTGAATGGGTGCCGTCAGAAGAAGCGTCAAAACATCTGATAAAAACATCACAGTAATCCACAAATAATCCACACGACACCAGTCCATCAATTAACATCATGCGAAGAGAAAAGCTGTACACTTTTAAGAAACAAATCCATCAAGGCATTAACTTTAAACTGTCGCTTCTGGCCAAAATACCACTTCATAATCCATAATAATACTTCCTGGAGTGAAGAAGTCCATCCACTGTCCTCATCAAAATCCACTGATCGAACTGTGACTAATCTGTGCATATTTCTCTGCTGATTCAGATGAGAGGCCTTTTCACTGGATAGAGGACTCTTATTTTAGCTAGAAGGAACAGTTTGATGATAACATTTCTTAATGATGGATTTGTTTATTACAAACATGCAGCCTTTTGCTTTACAAGACGTTAACTGACAGAGTGGTGTGGATTACTTATGGATTATTTTGATGTTTTTATCAGCTGTTTGGACTCTAATTCTGACGGCACCCATTCACTATTGGTGAGCAAGTGATATAGTGCCAAACTATCCATTACAATTACTATAAAGAAATAAAAAATGCAAATACAAACATATTCCTTTTAAGTATTAGAGAGGAAGAAAGACTGATACTATAAATCTACTCCAAAAAACGGTACTTGCAATACATTTACCAAACACAACGAGTCACATTTGCATTTGCATACTTGTGTAAAGGATATTTCTGGCTTTTGAGGAGACTTAGGAGTGTGTACTGAACATCCGAGACACCCTGCTGAACGACTTTGATAAATAACAATCAACAACAACTTACGACAAATTATAATCGCTTTCAAACTTCTTTTTCGGCGTCAGGTGATTACTTTTCTCAAAAGCCAATTTGGTAATTATCTATAATTACCAAAAGCTTCTCTTCCAGTTTCTCAGAATCAGTTGGATACATGTGCCTCATGCCAGGATATTTGCAAATGCAAACTAATCGTAATCATGTTGTAATAAACATGATTGGCACTTACAAAACAAAAAAGATGAAGGAGATCTAATAGACACTTCAGAGATTAATTTGTATAACTTAAGAAGTGTTCTTCGGTGCACTGTAGATAACTTGTTCTATGTGCAGTGCATTGTGGGACTTCGCACAGGTGAAAGCCAAAAAATCAGCCTGTCGGGGGTTTAGGCGGGTTGCTGTGGCAACTACGCACGACATGAGTCTTGGCAAATGAAAGCAGTGTGAGAGAAGAGTGAAGAATACGAGGCCTAAAGCGGGCTGGATGTTGATGACACAACAACAAACAGAGAGACAGAGAACGGACGCAGTCAGGGGGAAATTATCTCGCAGCCGGGCTTGTTTGAAAACACTGCCCATGCCCCTGTGCCAAGAAACAATGCCACAACAAAGTGAAAGAATACTGTTTATTTAAGAGGAAGGGAGGACAGACTGCAGAGGTCTGAAGAAGGGAAACAAGGAAGGAGGAGTGAAGCAATCAAAGGCAAAGAAGCCAATATAAACACCCTCACAGATCCAGCCTGAGAAACTGTTAAAGAAATAGTTCACTCAAAAATGAAAATTCTGTTCTCTAAACCCACCCTCAGGTCATGCCAAACCGATCATTTTTAAGGGACAATTATACAATTCATTCTACAATAATTCATAAAAATCATTCAAACATCATTGATCTCCAAGCTGCCAAAACACATCTAACTGTACCATATTTGATTTCATATGCACCTCTTTTATAGCGTAGACAGAGTATAGAGTTGCAATATACAGTTGTGGTCACTATTAACCATTTCGTATTATAGAGCTGCATGAAGATTCTTAAAGTGCCCCTATTATAAGTAATGAAAGGTTCATATTTTGGTTTTGGGAGTCCCCACCAACAGGTTGACATGCATGCAAGATCAAAAAACACTTTCATTATCTTATAATATGCATTTATTTTTACCTTGCTTGCTCAGCGACTCCCAAACGATTCGCTCAACGATTCATTTTTCCAAACCCCTCCTTTGCCTGACACTAATCTGCAGTGATTGGTCCGATTGGTCTCATTTCAATCTCAACATGCCTGTAATGCCTGATAAAGCAGTGTTTGTGAACGCAGTGCTGCTTTGTGTATAGCGTTACCGGGGAAACCGCTAATTTACCACTCCAAAAGCGGCACCTAGTGGCAAAGAATGAATTAGCATTTTCATTCAGACCAAAGCGAAAAGACCAACAAGTGGGAGGGCAATATGCTAATGTTTCATGTTGACGTCAATATGAAATGGCTTGTGGTTCGTTTTAAAAACAACTCGTTTCAATGATTCAGAGTCGACTCTTTATTTTGAGAGACAATAACTTTATTCACGGTGCACTTTCAGATTTAAAACTTTGCAGGATGTTTTCACTCACTTAGAGCTGTGTTACACACTGCATAAAAGATCCATAATAGGGGCACTTAAAAAAATGGCTTTCGTGTTCCTCAGAAAAGAAGAAAAATGTATATAGGTTTGAAACAACAAGAATTTGTATTTGTTTGTATTTTTTTAGGATTCTGTTTATTCAAATTCTCATTCATAAATGAATGAATCAATGAATCATTGTAATTCATTTGTGAACCTGTTTGACTAATTCACTGAAAAAGAACTGACAGAAAAGACTGATTCGCTTACAAATTTGACATCCCTATGACCTGCAAACAATTTTAGCACACACATTTTAGCAGTATTTAGCCAAATAATTTTTTATGCAAGTACAGTATTTTCATTAAAGAAAGATAGATCACTTTTCCATGCCTGCAAAACACCACTTTAAAACTCCATGATATTTCCATAATTTCCGTGATTGTGTGAACCGTGTCCTGTGTATGTGTGCAAGAAATGACAGTCTGCAAATAGGGCGAGAGAAATATTCACATTATATTTGCAATGACTTTGCTAATAACACTGATAGATGTGTGATTTTAATACTGTAATTACTATATAATACTGATGTTTTTTGTATGTATATTAGTGAATATAGATTAAAATGTTACATAATTAGTCCTTTTGTTAATTTAGTGAAAAAACAGTGTGGAAAACATGCCTTGATTATTTTTATAGACCTTATGCGTCAGAGAAGCAAGTGCGCAGTCATCTTTAGAATTTTGTCCTATTGTTTTTGCAATAGCTCTACAACATCGCTGTTGAAGAGTAATTAGCTGGTGAAGTGGAGTTACTTATTGTAGAGTTAACGAAAGTTATCATGTGCATTGTAATGTTCAATGCAAATTTCATAAAAAATGTCTGTAGACCAGGAAGATTTTAAAACTGTGTGGTTCATTTAAAAAATTTGTACAACTTTACCTTCATGCTGTGGAAATGCAAACAGACGACAGAAGACAAAAAGCGCAAAGCTAAAAAAAAAAGCTACATATGGTTTATAGCTGTCTAAAGTGTGTCATTTTGTGATTTCCTTTTACTAAAGCAAACCGTTCCTGCCCAGCCAGTGTTGCTGCCTTGGCCTGGTAAGGATCTATTTAGAAAAATGACTACAAAGGTTATGAGGTAAACATTAATGCATTGGTTTGGGTGTATATAGAATGATCACAACGTGGAACAGAGTTTCTTGGAGCACATACCATGTGACCCCCAAGAGAACTGAAAAACAAAGAGAGAGAGATAGAGAGAGAGAGAGCGAGAGGGCAGGCCGTCAGTACATACAGCATAAACAGACTGTCATGGCCACAGAACAGCAGTGCGTGCAGTGAGCTCTGCAGTCACTTTCTCTATTTCATTCTCTCTCTGTAAAGACAGGGAAGAGCTCGGCTCACTTTGCACGGGGGTCAAGGGTTGCATCTTTTGGGTTGTATCACTCTGGGCCATCAGCCAACTAGAGCAAGTAAAAAAAGAGCAAATTGCAGCCGCAGTAACAAC
Organism: Cyprinus carpio; assembly: GCF_018340385.1. NCBI lineage: Eukaryota > Metazoa > Chordata > Actinopteri > Cypriniformes > Cyprinidae > Cyprinus > Cyprinus carpio. The sequence goes on along the minus strand of NC_056589.1, from coordinate 6,483,245 downwards.
AGACAGTGTGATGGTGAGAGTAAGACAGAGACATGGAGGTACAGTCTTTATTCTGTAGATCTAGTGCTCAGCATGAAAGCAGGACAGTGAGACATGCAAGTGAAAACTAGATTTGTACGTTTTCTGAAGAAAATGTGAGTGGTGTTTGTCTGTGGAAAGGTTGCTGCCATAATGCTAGGATGTTCCAGGGGGTCAAAAGAACTGTCTGCCAAGTCTCTATGATATTCTGGTCATGTACATTAACCTTAAAACTTTAATTTCAATTCACTTCAATCACTTAAAAAAAAAAAAATTAAAAAAAAAAAGAAAAAGAAAGAAAGAAAGAAAGAAAGAAAGAAAGAAAGAAAGAAAAAGGAAAAATAAAAAAAAAATACAAATATCTCTCTTTGTATTCACTTCATGTTGCTATATATATATATATATACACACACAAGATTAAATTGCTGATTCATAAATATAATTATGTTTTTTGGGAGTCACACTACAAGACATTTTACAACATACAAGGTCAAATTATCTATTTTAAGAAACAGCAGTGGTCCTCTCTATGAAACAATGTTGTTTTCGTCAACGATGACGATAACGAAATGATTTCGTTGACGCACCTTTTTTTATGACGATAACACGACGATGACTAGCTAAAATGGCTCTAATGTGACTAAAACATGACGAGACGTTTTCGTTGACGAGACGAGACGGAACGAAAATGATTATAAGTCTGACGTTAACAATGCATGTCATTTCTGCCTATTTTGCGTGAAATCTGCCGCTTCCTATCCTTGTTTTGGGTACGCCCACCACCCGGCTGCCGCTATGCCGCGCACCAGATTCCACACAACAACACACCTGCGGCTAGTCACTCGCCACACATCTTTGAAGGACCATGGCGGCGACGCCAATAAACAGGCTTGGTGGTCGGAAACGACAAGATGATTTATGGACGTACTTTCAGTATAATTCATCAGAAAGAAAAACGGAATGCATAGTATTGGGAGACGACGGAAAATGTGGCCACAAACTAGGTGGGAAGAATACCACCAACCTCAAGCGGCACCTGAAGGCTCATCACGCTGATATTTTTTCGAAGTTAACTAATAAGTCACGCTTTTAACATATCATATAGATTCAATTTTACTCGACAATCGGCTTGTGACACATTTATGAATTGCAACACTCGTTACAACCTGTCAAACCTAAGTCCATTTCCAATACTTTTTAACCTAAATTAATTTGTTAAAGACTACTTTTTTGTTTTTTACTAAAATTGACTAAAACTTGACTAAAACCTTTTTGTGTTTTCGTCGACTAAAACTTGATTAAAACCTTTTTGTGTTTTCGTCGACTAAAACTTGACTAAAACCTTTTTGTGTTTTCGTCGACCTTTGATTAAAACCTTTTGTGTTTTCGTCGACTAAACTTGATTAAAAACCTTTTTGTGTTTTCGTCGAAAAACTTGATTTTTTGTGTTTTCGTCGACTAAAACTTGATTAAAACCTTTTTGTGTTTTCGTCGACTAAAACTTGACTAAAACCTTTTTGTGTTTTCGTCGACTAAAACTTGACTAAAACCTTTTTGTGTTTTCGTCGACTAAAACTTGATTAAAACCTTTTTGTGTTTTCGTCGACTAAAACTTGACTAAAACCTTTTTGTGTTTTCGTCGACTAAAACTTGATTAAAACCTTTTTGCGTTTTCGTCGACTAAAACTTGATTAAAACCTTTTTTGTTTTTCGTCGACCTAAAAACTTGACTAAAAAACTATCAAGTTTATAAGTGACTAAAATGTGACTAAAACTAAAAAGCATTTTTGTCCAAAAGACTAAGACTAAAACTAAAAGGGCTGCCAAAAACAACACTACTATGAAATAATTTCCTGTTTTATGCTTTTTTTCCCCTGCATCATTTCTGCACATTAGTTGTACCACATAATTTTCCTGGGCAAACAATTGTTTTTCAAATATTTATAATAATTTAACAAGGCTTTTTTATTCATTAAGTTATCAGACAGTTTATGCCTGAAATAAATAAATAAATAAAAATCAGCCATTAATAATGTTTATCATAAAAGAGGTGTATTCAAGACACTAAGAGTTTGAATTTAACTTTTAATGTATTTTTGAAATAAATTAATAGATCCGAAGGGAAAAAAAAAGTGTCATGTCAGTGATTACAACAGATTTGACATTTGAAAGGGCTGAATGGTCAAATGAAGATTAATGTTTTACCATGTTTTTATTAAAGTACTACCCTATTTTTGCATGGCACACACTATGGCCTGGCTTCACAGACAGAGCTTAGGTTAAGCCAGGATTAGGCCATAGTTCACAAACGTGCCTTTGGGAAATAACATTACTCATGTGCATCTTGAGACAAAACAATAGCACTGACATACTTTAAGATCAGTCAGTTTTTTTTTTCTTTTTTTTCTTTTTTTCAGTTAAAACAGCCCAGACACGCATTTTAGTCTGTGACGAGGCTTAAGCCTTGTCTGTGAAACTGGGGGCAAGACTTTTAACCATTCCACAATTCCAGGTCTTTGTAAATCTAAAATCAACAAGCATCATTACAGGGGAAAGAATACTGTAAATTTTCTCTTATGAGAGAAATTGCACTTCATCATTGGTGCGTAAAGCTAAATATTTAAGTTTCAAATTAAGCCAGTGTATACACACTCTGCCTTCCAGCCAATTGCAGCAATGGAGGAACAAACTCAACAGGAATCTTGTACACACACAGAATAATTTCCATTCCGCCTTAAATGTAGGGCAAAGTTCTAGCTCGATCCAGCCAAAGAGTTTGTTCTAAAGTGTTGACTGTGGAGAGTTCTGAGTCTCACAGCTAGGTGCTGTTGTTTTCGGCGTGCTGAAAGCTTCTCAATATCACATTATTCTTTCATAGCTCACCTTAGCGCTGCGACTTGTAACTCATCTGGAAGCTCAGATCACCTAACCAAGATAAGAAGCACTTTGTTCCAAACATTGGATCTTACTGTCCTTTCCAACGCACTACAAACGGCCTTTAATAGACCCAAAACACAGATATACAATTGATGACACATTTCCTCTTGCCTGACCTGTGATAAGATGGATTACATTGTTGCCTCATAAATCCATCACCATGCTATCGTTGGTTTTATGATGAGGTGGTGCATTCATAGTTCTATGACATAACATACAGTAGTCCTGCGGTGGTTCTTGTTTTTAATATTCCCAATGTGAATATGTCTTCCCTGGATGCCTGTCTGTGTGCCTGAGAGGATGCACTACTCTTCAAACAACATGAAAGCAGATGGTGGCACAGGGACAAACGCTGTCCCTTAGCAGAGGTGAAGTGACATCACACGGTCTCAGGTGAGAGGCCATATGTTAGGCTGTGAAATGTTTGCACAGGCCAGCCTGAAGAGGTCCGTTCTCGTTCTGCAGCGGAGGAAATTAAGCGTTATTAGAATAGGGCACAGGTCAGCAACCTAGACGTGTCTAACACAGACACATGCAGACTTCACAAAATCTGACGGTCGATGGCCCTCGACTTTAGCCCATTCATGGATGGACACCCTATTTCTTTTTTCAATAAGACCCAGGGCTACTCCAGCTACTAGCTATCTCTCTGAAAAAAAAAAAAAAAATTAAGGAAATTATTTAAATTGCTATGAATTTATTTGTTTTATGTATTTTTAAAGCTTATATCCAAGTCAGATCATGTTTTTAGTATTGTATTTAAATTTGTAATTTATATTTTTTATTATGCTAACCACTTGTAGCAATACCATAGGTTTCTCAGGGATACTTTCAATGATTAAACAGATAGTTCACCTAAAATATTTAATTTACTCATCCGAGAGGCAGTTTATTCATTCATGGGAACAGATTTGAAGAAATTTAGCATGACATTACTTGCTCTCTCCTCTGCAGTGAATGGGTGCCGTCAGAATGAGAATCCAAACAGCTGCTAAAAACATCACAATAATCCACAAGTAATTGGCATGACTTCAGTTCACCAATCAATGTCTTGTGAAGTGAAAAGCTGCATGTTTTGACATGAAAACTAATTTCCAGCTCTATATATAACATTCATTTGTCCAGTGGAAAAGTCGTCTCGTCTGAATAAAGAGAGAAATATGCACAGATCAAGTCCTGTAAACTAATATGTCAGAAATACTTGTGGATTATTGGGATGTTTTTACCAGCTGTTTGGACTCTCATTCTGACGGCACCCATTCACTGCAGAGGTTAGCAAGTGATGTAATGCTAAATTTCTCTAAATCTGTTCTGATGAAGAAACAAACTCACCTACATTTCACCATGGATGGCCTAAGGGTGCGTAAAGTTCATTTTCAAAACACAAATCATTTTCAAAACCTATTTTCTTTGAAAGTCCATGAGGGCTAAATGATATATTATAAATATATAGGAAATATTTAATATATATATATATATATATATATATATATATATATATATATATATATATATATATATATATATACACATATACATATATAAGTTTTTACTTTTAAAAAAAAGTAAAAACTTATTTATACATATATAAATTCAATATTATATCTAAATTATATATATAATTTTCAAACATAAATGAATATGGACATTTTGTAATGCATTTTGGGGTCCAATTAAAACTTTTAGAATTCAATTATTCATTTTTTTTTTAAAAAATGTAGAGTGACTGAGCTTTCTGAAATTTCTCATATGAGTAATCAAGACAATCAGACATTTACATCTGCGTCATACTAGTGAAGAGAAGCTTGTGAGATTTACAACATATCTTCCCATCTTTTCTGGTTGTTCCAACGCCCCTGTCTAGCAGTTGTGGTGCTCAGTACGTATTCATTCAATGATCTCACTTCCTGCTTTTCCCCCCATGATTTCCCCATTCATCTCTCACTGTATCTATAAAAAAAATCTGAAAGAATCTCAACAATTCAAGTGCATTATCAGATAAGTGTTCCTTCTAACTAAAATGTGACATCACAATGTAGTCTAATCTAGTTCTTTAAAGCAGTTGTTTATCCTTTAATGTTTCCACAGAAGCACTCTAACCACACTAAGTTCCGCAGTAAACTCACAAGTGTCCAGGAAGAAAGTCTTTTCTGTAACACACAAACCAATACATGAAGCCTTCTAAATTTACACACAGGAGTTACACACTGTTTTAGGGAACTTATTTTTTTAAATATTAAAATAATTTTTCTTATCCAGATATGCAGAGACAACTATAAGTATGGAATTTCTAAGTCGATTCCTCTGAAAAAGTGTAAACACTGTGACTCTGTGCTGCTATCAAAACATTGCTCTGTTCATTTAAGAATCCCAACTAGCCCGACACAGCAACATTGATTGCATCAATGGTGTGGGCTTGAGTGGACTCTCTTCTTGTTTAACCAATGACAGAGGGAGGGAGTGTTCAGAATCCTGTTTGCAGAGAGTTTTGAATGGCTGAACAGGAGAGGTCATGTGGAAAGTCCTTATATGGAAACTGTGGACACAGACTTCCTCATTAAGAACAATCCAGATTTGCAAGCTTATAATGAGAATAATAAAACATTTGCTTGCATTCACTCTTGTTGTGAAATTATTAGAAATTTACCATGAGAACCATGACTGCTCACATAAAGGTCAACGACACACTGTATAAGACTGTCAACAATAAAAAAAATACAAAAATAAAAATTTAAATAACATACACCACATAACATTTTACAATCAAATACCACATTAAATGTACACCTCCTTAATAGTGGTGATCTCTATATTGGCCCTATTTTCTGATTTATATATCATGGTATTTCTAAGAAATTATATATATAATATATATATATCACATATACATATAAATTCAATATTCTAATCTTTTTAATAGATTTTTTAACAAGTCTTTTTTTTTTTATTGTAGTAGTGGTATATGTCTTATTTTTTCTTCTTGTCCATGGCATGTTTGACTTCATGCTCTCAAATTATCAAAAAAAAATTTCAATTCAAAAATTTAAAAATTTGCATCAGGGAACAAGTTTATCAAGTCTCTGTTTGTAGGAACTTTATTTTTCTTCTTGTCCAGACCCTGGTCATTTCTAGGCTGGACTACAGAAATGCTCTTCTGGCTGGACTTCCTTCATTTGCAATCAAATCTCTTCAAATGATTCAGAATGCAGCTGCACGACTGATCTTCAATGAGCCCAAAAGGGCATCCACATCACACCTCTCTGTATTCCCTGCACTGGTTACCGCTTGCCATGTAGGAACTTTCATCTTTTCTTCTACATCCAGAAGCCTGAGATCTACAAGTGAGTGACGCCTCGTGGTACCATCACAGAGAATTTTCAGTTCAACTAACAATTATTTTGGCTGGATTAATCGAGTTTATCCTTCATTTGTAGGACAAATCTATCATTGAATTCAGAATGCAGCTGCACGACTGAGGAACTTTTATTTTTCTGGACCCTGGTCATTTCTAGGCTGGACTACAGAAATGCTCTTCTGGCTGGACTTCCTTCATTTGCAATCAAATCTCTTCAAATGATTCAGAATGCAGCTGCACGACTGATCTTCAATGAGCCCAAAAGGGCCCACATCACACCTCTCTTTATCTCCCTGCACTGGTTACCGCTTGCCGCTCGCATCAAGGTGATGCCTCAGCACCCTCCTTCTTCCACTCACTCTAATGAATCTACATCCCCTCCAGAAGCCTGAAATATACAAGTGAGTGATGCCTCGTGGTACCATCACAGAGAGGCACAAAATCACTTTCCAGTAGGGCTGTCACTAACAATTATTTTGGTAATCAAGTAATCGGTCAATTATTCTGATGATTAATCGAGTAATCAGATAATTATATATATATATATATATATATATATAGTATATATATATAATATATATATATATATATATATATATATATATATATATATATATATATCTATATATATATATATATATATATATATATATATATATATATATATATATATATATATATATATTTGTTTTTTTGTTTGTTTGTATCAAAAGTATCAAAAGCAAGTAATCATATGGTTTTATTGAACAAGACTGGTCAAATAAATAATGTATTATAAACAACAGAGCTAACATACATTATGAATAACAAATGCCTGCAGAAGTGCCAACGGCCTAACAATTTTTTTATACACTTCACTGCGCAATCTAATCATTGTTTAATATTGACTAAACATTTCATTTAAATGTCCACTTAATTTTTATTATTTAGTAATTTCTTTATGAAAGAAATGCTACAGCCACTGTAATTTCTTGAATATGTGGACATCAAAACGTGTAAACTCAGTGCGAGGGTTGGCGATGAACTTTCGATGAACAAATCTGATCAAATGGCGCAAGTTGCATTCTTAGTTGAATGTTATAATAAACCCAAACTCAAAACAATATGCAGAGATGGAGTTTGAGATGCTCCACACATGTAAATGATAACAGTTTGTGTGGAGCAGCATTTACTGTGAACGGTTCCGCTCTGAGATGCACGTGCGTAAACTATAGTACATACATGTAATATATGCATCGCATATATTTATTTAATTGAATCGTAGTGCTTATGAATTCTCAATTCTCATTGTGCTTTATTATGATTTTAAAATGGGTTTAATATATCATGCAGCCTTGAAAAACGGTCTAATAATGCTTTTCATGGATTCTTGTCCATGGAATGTGCCACTTTCGGTATTTTGAGGGTTACTCAACATGTGCAAAATGCAATCGAGTACTCAGATTGAATCGAGGAATCGTGACAGTCCTATATTTCCAGAACATTTCCATTCACTGTTCCTGGCTGGTGGAATGATCTTCCCACCCCCATCCGAAATGCTGAATCCAATAAATGTAAATGTATTTTTGCATAATAAATTAGATAAAATTGGGGTCATGTAACTGTGCAGTAATTTGTAAATGAAGACTGATGTCTTGTCTCAAAGCAAAATTTTGTTGGGTAAATACCTACTAATGCACTATGATGTCTGTACGGTACTGTCCCTCCAGTGTGGCTATGCAAAGGCTACATGGTAAAGGGTCAGACATGGGATGGCGAATTTTCTAAACAAAACCAGCACATTCGCCACTCACAGCTAAAGCACCATGACCTCAATTTGAGACTGACGTCACATTTCCTTCATCTCTGTGACATCATAACTGGAGCTTTAACACTATAGATTATCTAGATCACTTTAAAACCAGAACCCTTGAGCAGTTCGCTCTAAAACACTCGCTGATGTCTACGATGTGTTGAGCCAATGTGGGGCAGAGCACGCTGTGAGCCTTGAGCCTCAAAGACAATTCAGATCAAGTTGCAAACTCTGTGAGCTTCTAAAAATAGCGTGGTAGGATATCACGCTCACAGCACTAGCTAATGGCCTGTGTGGCCAGTGGGCTAAAGAGCAGCCAAACACTGCCAGAATACACTTCACACATTCTCTCTCTCCGCTCACACTGCTGACTACTACTGATGGACTGTCAGGTTCTTATGATGGCAAAAAATTTGGGCAAAGACATGTTTAATTGAAATAGACCTCTGTGCCAAAACTATCAGAAGAAAACGCAAGATTATCAGCTCTGTCTGATCTGGGGTCAGCTCATAGTATCACTATCTCTCCCTCTATCACACACACCACTAACTTAATCAGCTTGCGTCACTGAGGCCCTGGAGATCTGACAGGAAAAAGAGAATTAGGGGAACATGGGTAGCACCTTCAGTGAGGGGTTTGAATGGGATGCAAACTTTTATTCAAATATAAAGAATGAAGCCAATTTTTTCCTTAATACATATTCCTGATTCAGTGACGCACATTATTTCAAATTTAAAAAGAATAAAAACATATATATTTTTCTCTGCCTCTAAAACAACTAACCTTTTAATGTGATGTCATCAAGCCCCAAGTCTTACAATCCAATCAATTCACAATAGATTAAATCTAGACCCACAGTGCACTTTTCTCATCAAAATGTCTCATTTTAAAATTTAAAGAAACGTTTTAACCCAAAAGTTAATATTTTTCTGACCGTTTGTTCATGAACTCACACTGTTCCAATCCTGTGTGACTGTCTTCACTCTAAAAAAAAATTAAATAAAGCTCATTGAAGAACCTTAAACATTCATGGAATCTTCCCATTGGTCAAAAGGTTCTTTACACACCAAAAATTTTATTAAAACCATTAAAATGTAATCTTTAGTTTTAAAAAAATGGTTCTTTTAAGAACTGCTCACTGAAAGGGTATTTGGGGAACCAAAAATTGTTTTTCTATGGTATCAATGAGAGGGGAAAGAACCCTTTTGGAACCTTTATTTTTAGGAATGTTTCTTCCATATAACACAGAAGATATTTTACAGAAGTCCCAGGAACTCATTTCCACACAATGAAAGTGTATGAGGGTTTTAATATGCCTTATTTTGAGGTTCGCAAGTTTCCGACAAAGCTATCATGTATAGCTTATGAATTGGAATGTAATTGGAATTTAGTTAGGATGTAATTGGAATGAGTAATTAGATGTAATTGGAACCGTAGTGCACAGGCTATGTTTACAATAATGTGTTTTCATTTTAAAACACATAACTTCTGCTACAGTTACGTCTGTCGTTTACACTTCTCCGACATTTTTGACCCTCGAAAAATGGAGACTTTCAAAAATGCTGCAGACCCCGTTTTAGTTTGAAAACTCCGGGGTGTCGTTTCAGTGTAAACGGACCAAAACTAAGACTTTTTAAAACGATGGCGTGGCTGCCCACATTGGATCTGCGTATCCTTGACGACCTTGTAAACAATAACATCATGTGACGTGACATGCGTTTTCGGTTGTGTAGTGTGGACAGAGATTTTTTCTAAACCGCAGTGAAAACGCAAGTGTAGACGAGGATCGCTTTCTTTTTAAAACACTGTTTTAAAACGAAAACGCACTAGTGTAAACAGGGCCTTAGTTTTATATTGTTGTGTTTGGAGCTTGACAAGGCCCCATCCAGTTCTGCAGAATATTGTGTATATAATATATAATCTTGTTCCAAAGTTGACCATGGTTGAATTATTCCTTCAAGACCATTAGTTGTCATGCCAAGTCATGCTAACATTAAAAAAGCTTGCGGTCAGAATAAATATGACTACATCAGGCTTTTGTAGATTCTTCAATAAATCAATCATGTGATAATATACTGAGGTTTAATTATGGTACAATGACACCAAAAGGCATTTGGATCATTTATTTCACCCCAATAGATACAAAATATGTAATTAAATATGTAATTAACTACACTTTACTAAATATGTTTAGAAACCCACACAACTTTCTTTCTTCCATGAAACATGTCCTGGCCACTCTTTTCAATATAATGAATGTGAATTAGAACTAGGGCTGTCAAGAGCCAAAATTACAACAACAACAAAAAAAAAATTACAAAAAAATTAAAAAAAAAAAACGGATTAAGCTCTTCTTGGCACGTTCACTAGAGAAAATGTATGGTTCATGAATGAAATCATCATCTTTTCAATCAACGTGTTGATCCGTTTTATAAAACCAGATTGAATGATGGTTCTTGATTCCAACTCATTGACTTAATGATCCAATCACAGCGGTTAACAGCTCATTGGAGTTAAATTTCAGTCTGTTCCTTACACAAAGCTGTAATATGGCTTTGGAATATCATATGAATCACTTTTTTGATCCATTGGCCTCCTTTTTGAAGCTTGAAAGCTTTAATCCCCATTCATAGCAACTGCACAAAAAGGAACAACCTGTACATTACTCTAAAATTCTCCTTTATTGTTCCACGGAGAAAGCAAGTCATACAGGTTTGGAACGACATCAGGTTAAGTAAATGATGACAAGAGAGAACCTTTCATTTAACTAAGAACATGTTCCACTAATGTTTGACAATCAAACAGTGTATTTTATCATGCAAAACATGCCGAACACACTTCCTGTAATGTTTTGCTTACAAACTGTGCTTTTGCTATCTTTGTTTACAGTAAATGCCTCTTGGTTTGATATTTTTATGTGATGCAAGGACATTCAGACATTCAAGTATGGCTTAAGTGGAGCCACTGTAAGTGTGCACAACACTCCTTTGCACAATATTCAAAATTAAAAGAGAAACTAATTTCTAGTATGCATGCTCTGACAGGTTGCAGCACACTTTTGAAAGAAACATTTTTTAATAAAAATTAACTGAATGCTGACGGTATAACTACAGACTTCATGAACGTGATGGTGAGCAGCGGCCACATTCACCGTCACATTCTTCAAGTGCCTGCCTCTTTCTGCCAATCAGTCGCGACATTGTAACAGCCTAGCTGGTTTCCCTCAACCCAGACCTTCAAACGACTATCAAAACGCCCTAACTCACTCTTAAGCAGCAGCTACAAGTCTTTCCTGGCTTTTCGTGTCTTTTTACGGTCACATGGAGACGGGCCCGACGTTACTCCGAGCCTATCGTCAGCTCATTAGCATCCATTGCATTGAAGAGAAGCAGTTAGCAAGCGAGGCTAACTCCAGGATCCCCTACAGCTGCTGCTGTGACTGCGAGTTCTGCGCCGGAGCGCTACACTACTTACGCGCCGCGATACATACAGCCAGCTGACGGTCTGATGCTTTGGCGTTTAGTACGCGCCGCGCTGTCACGGCATTCTACGCCGAGCTTGTGTGGGTGCGTGTGCGCGGAGCTTTCCTACCCCATTCCGCCGTGTGTCTGCGAGCGGAGGCCGATGTCAAGAGTGACGGCCAGCCGACATCACCCGAGGTGTCCGCCGCCACTGCGCAAGATCCTGCCCGGCTGTGTTAAGCGACCAGTGCGATTCCCCGAAGTAAAGCCGCTGGTAAAATATCAGACGCTTCAAAATGTTGTTTCGCTTCGGCTCCGAGCGCAAGACGAGTCCCGGGGAAGACGGCAGATCATGACTCCGCTGTTGGGGACGCTGTCTGCATATTCCAGCCCGTAGTGTAGAGGTAGCAGAAGGCGCTCAGACAGACAGCCGCTCTCGCGCTCATTACTCAACTCACTGTACACACATTTGAGTGACACACACGCTCTCTCTCTCTCTTGCTCGCTCACTCACTCACTCACTCACTCACCCAGAGCTATATGAGGACTGTTTCCTGCTGTTTCAATGAGCTCCTCTCATATTTGATCATAATCATACAACATTATCTAATTAGCACTCGTTTTTTTAATGAAAATTGTTCACAATATCATAGATCTTTAAATATCATTATACAGTTTCTAATGTTTACAAAGGGCTTTACTGAGAAAATATATATATATATATATATATATATATATATATATATATATATATATATATAATGCTTTTAAAGTGCTTAATAATAAATTAAATATAAAACAAATTGATAAAATGCTGACAGCTGACAATTAAGATTTACAATTTTAATATAAAATTATGCAATTATATGTATGTATGTGTACATAATATATATGTGTGTGTGTAATATATATATATAATATAACTTTCAAATAAAACCACAATAAAATAAAGTATTCCAATAATATATATATATATATATATATATATATATATAGATATATATATATTTTTTTTTTTTTTTTTTTTTTTTTTACACAGTATCATTAAAAATTCATTGCGTAATGCAGCATTCAGTGCGGCAGTGATTATGCCATAGTAAATGTAAACAAATCATTACTGTATAATTGTTATATGATCTCACTTATGGCCATGTTTTGTGTTGTATACCACTACAACACATTGCCAGTCACATCTTTCAAATCGCCATGATCATTTAAGATAGATAAAATATGGCCTCTTTATGGCCTTACTTTTATTAAAAGAATATGTTTTTAATCTAGAATGACACAGGAGCCATTCATGACTGAATGATTAGAGTATGTTTCTCTGTTGGTTCACTGAAACTTTGAGGATCACAGTTATGGAATTGTGGTTGGGTGAATGAAGCTCAAGTCTGCTGTCTGAGACATCAGACACATAAACTGACCTGGCAACAGAGGTATCAGATGTATCAGCCCTCTTAGATCACTCCTTATCTGACATATGCCATGATCAGCACTATCTCCCTGTAGGCATGATACCCTCTGATACATTTGGACCCTCATCGCTGGGTGTTCAGTCATCATTTTCACAGGTGAGCACTCCCTCTGGTGGTGCAGGAAACTGTTAAAAGTCCCTTTAGTGAAGCCCTGATGAATTTAGGGGCTTTTTTATTTATTTATTACTGTTAGGTTGTCAAAGCAGGCAAAGCTTCTAAAACAAATCTATGATTATGTAAATGTGCATCCCAAAGTGAATTAACCATAGTTTCATATCCGACAGACTTGCACTAAATGCACCAAAAGTTGCACCACCGAGAAATCAACCCCTCTCTAAACTCAAGCGCGAGCTAATCTTATTGTGCGCATACAAATAGCTCCTTTATGAGCTGGTTGTGTTTATATTTTTTACCCTGAGGAAACATGTATTATAATCACATATGCATGATGAAACCTAGAGAAATTCGGGATTCTAATTATGCTGTTAAATTTGTGTAGTAAACCCTGCTGAATGGACATAAAAAAAATGTTTTAAAAAAAATCATTGCTCTGGCAAAAGTGTATTCCTGAAAAGAACTGGGCTTTTTTTTTTTTGTCTCCCAGATCTGTTCTTGTGTTACACTCTCAAGTGCCAAGCCTTGAAGAGAAAATGGGAAAGAAAGAGAGATGAATACTACAGTAGAATGACAGTAAGAACCTTTGTAGAGATACAAACTTATGTAAAAATAGTTGGATTTAACTCTAATGTTCCGTTTGGCATCCAGCAGACCCTTAGGGCATTCTACTTGCTTGAAGATACTCTTTAAAGTGATAGTCCACCCAAAAATGAAAATTCTGTCATCATTTCCACCACCCTCATGTCGTTCCAAATCTGTAAGAATTTTTTTTTTTTTTTTTTTTTTTTTGTGGAACATAAAAGAAGATTTTGAAGAATGTCGATAATGAACATTGAATTCAACCAAACAAACAAATTCTGTTCCCTTTGAATTCTATTGTATTTTTCCCATTGTGTAGGAGAAAAATAATGCATTGGAATTCAGTGATTGGTTGGCAACTGTTGAATTCAGTGTTGGTTACCAACATTCTTCAAAATATATGTTATGTTATTCTGTTATGTTCCACACAAGAAAGAAAGTCATGCAGGTTTGGAATGATATGAGGGTGAGTAATCGATGCCAGAATTTGAATTTTTGGTTGGACTGTCATTTTAAAGAGATGGTTCACAGAAAAATGGAAATTTACTCACCCTCATATTGTACTAAACTTGTATGTCCGTCTTTTTTTTTGTGCATAACTCAAAAGAAGATTTTTTTTTTTTTTTTTTTATTTTTTTTTTTTTGTGCATGCAATTAAAGTCAAAGTGTTCTTCTTATAAACAATAGTTTGATAATAGACAATAGGTAGACAATAGTTGTGTCCCAAATGGCATACAGTACACTATGCACTATGATGTACTCAACTGTCTAATGTATGTATTTTGGAAGGTTTAGAAGAAAGCTGCGACTGTTAAGTACATGAAGTGCATTCCACACATTTTTGGGGGTAAAATAAGTGCATCATCCGAGCATTTGAGATGCACTTCTTGTTTAAATTTTCAGTGTGAAATGAAATACTCCATGTGTTAATTGAGACACAATGAATGTGTTGCTGAAGTTAACATGGTCCTAAACAGGAACAACGTTACTATTAAGGTGTAATGTACAGTCAGCCGGTCATTATCGTAAAATAAACACTGACAGAGTGGTTGTGTGACATCTTTTATAGGTTTATTTTGCAATTATGATCAACTGAATGGGCATTTGCTTATTACATGGCTGCATAGCAAATAAAAACAGAAATTGACAAGATATATTGATTTAATTTAAAATAATTGTTATATGTGAGAAGAATGAGACCACATAGTGTTTCCAGAGACATTAAACTAGCTGTGTAGGAAACTGGTTGATTTGGACAGCAGTCAGTTAAATAGTTTAGCGACCATTGCACACAAATATTTAACCACCAATCAGAAGACAAGTACACCAAGAGAGCCAAGTAATGATATTAGATAAACATGGTCACATTTCTGGAAAATGCATGGAAGCATATTAAAAGATTTGGAAGGGAAAGAGGTTTTAAAATGACTTCACTATCTCTCTGGAAGAGTAACAGAACATTTTTTTTAATTTTTTTATCCTGAATAATGAGTAGTTTATATGCCTGTACCCAATGAATGTGATGATTAATATCATTCACGCAGTTATTTAATTATATCGCCCATATAAAATCATCCTCAGTCTGCAAACAGCAGCAAATAAAAGCGTCAGAGACCAGACAGCCTTTTGAAACAGAGACAGAGAGACGCCCAAATCATTTCCTCCCGGCACTGATCATTTAACACAGAGAGAGAGCGTGATGTGTGTTAATACAGACGTTTGGGATGCATCTCCCTCCTGCCCATTTCCCTTCTCCACTGTTACCATCAGCTGCTGTGTGCCACGACAGCAACCACATCAATTAGGCAAGGAAATGAGAGTTAGACACAAGAACCAAACAGAATATAAAGCAAACGAAAATGAGACAGAAGAGGAAGGTCAAGAGTAAAGGAGGAGAGCAAAACAGTAGGGAATGAAAGATCCCGAGGAGGAGAAAGGAGGAGAAAGAGTGCAAAAGCAGTGTTGTCATGGAAACTGGCAGGGATCTGAAGACCAAAACAAGAATGTAAATTGGTTTACCCTCCACGAGTCTGATGGAATTGGATAACAAGAGGAGAGGAAAAGAGTGAGGGAATGATGAAAAAAGGAAGTGTTATGTATGATTGAGGCAGAAAGGAAATGGTTATGACTGTCAAAGTCACGTATTAATCAGATCAACCTAAAATAATCAAACCTGCACAACACAAGCCGCAAATATATCAAATCTTAGGAGAATAGCTGGTGCAACAGGAGCAATTGGAAGAAAGAGCATCTAATTATGCAGCCAAATCAGTGACTTAAGTAATTACGAAGTGCTTTTAATAAGCCTTGGGAGGAACTAAGGTGGGTTAAAGAGAAGCTTGCGTGTGTGAGTAACTGTGTTTCTTTGTTGCCTTGTTTGTCTTTCACGAGTTTAATTTGGCTTGTTAGTAGTGGGGAGTTCTCTGGAGACTTGGAGCTTCCCCCACATCAGTGTTTTATAGAAAAATTAAATAACTCCATCACACACAGCCACCGGCGGGAAGAGAGAGAGCAGGTTGGACGAGTCCCAATGGAAAACTGAAGATATTAAGCATTGAGAATCTGATAGTAGTAACAGACTAATATTTTGGAGTCTACATTATGTGTTTGTCCGCCAGCGTATTTTTTTTTTTTTTTTTTTTTTTTTTTTGGAATTACTCAAAATTGGCACAGACCACATTTGGAGGATGATAAGATAGTATTTAATCACTTTGGTTATTCATTTTAGGCTTCACTCAAATGATATTAACATGCAAAGTACCAAGACAGTCTTATTTGTGTTGCTACACAGAAATGTCAAAATATGGGATCAGATGTCAAGTCTCTTTTTGAAGTCACTGTTCGCAATACAGTTTACTTCCATAATTTGACATATTTTGTGTAAGACAGAGTATTCAATGTAAAAAAATGTAGGGCTGGATGCTGAAGAGGTTGAAAGTAAGAGGAATTTGTGATGTCCAAGTGTCAAGGATAGGCTACCACTTGTTTGTAATGTCTTAAGCTTAAAGTATACTTCAGTTTTGAGCACTTAGCGTATACATACATTAACCCATGTCCAGTTTCTCTTCGGTAGTTATCACCAATAAGTACTTATTTAAACTTGCGAGTATGTCATAACCCCCTCATACTTAGTGGGGTGGCATCTATTGTTGCTGTGTCTCCAGGAGTTTGTTGTTACGTCTGTTCCATTTCTTTTTCATCTGTAAAAGCCATAACACACCAAACCGACATTTAAGAAAAAAAAAACCCAGCATCAAAAAAAGACAACAATGTTGCCTCACCACGCCTCCTTTTGGGCTAAAAAAAACTTTTGGGCTAAAAAGAGCTGGTTGGAGCCAAACTCTGCAGGACAGTGGACCTCTGAAAACACCCCTGCCTTAGAGTTTGTATTAAAAACCAAAATATATTCTGGGCTTCAATCCTGTATCTATGCCATTCTGGCATGATTCAAATGTATCTGATAGTACATGATTTACCTAAAAGACGTGACTGTTAGCCAATGTTGGGCCATCATTGAGCATCTGTCAGCTCAGTTTTTACGGTGTTCTGCACCGGTTGAAGTTATCGGCAGACTACAGCCAATGGCTGTGAGAGGAAAATAACTGTCTATACCAACAGGTGGCAGTAGTCTAAATTCGTCATTTAAAAAGGGATACCAAAACTAGAACTGTGAATATACCAACCGCAAACAAAGCAGCTCTTGCTTACCATTTTGAATATGAATCATGTTGATTAGTCTTCACTTTCTTCATACCAGACGGCACTGGTTCATTAAGATGAACAGCCAATCAGAGTGATCTCTCTCACCGACCACCCAATGCTAATTCAACAAAAAAACAGCAACAGGGTCTGGCTTTTTGGCCAATTGAGCATCTTGTATTGGTGTCAGACATTCGATTAGACAGATCATTGAAGTGACGAAAGCAAGCAAGCTTACTTTAGCATTCCAATACACAAATGACATGAATCATGTCCAAAATGGTAATCAATTGCTGCTTTTTTATGCATTGCATTTTCAGTCCTGGTTACAGTTTTCCCGCCTAATCAGAATAAAAAAAATAGAATACATAAAGAATATAGACTACTGCCAGATGCTGGTACAGACAGAGATGATGTGTTCAAGTCCTCCTGCAAGTTTATATGTACAAGTTTGGAAGTCATAATTATGACATCATGTGCATTTAAGTCACTTCAGTCTGAGCAAGATGATGATGTACAATTTTTCTGTACCATTTCTTCAACTCTACTTCTAAAACATCAAGTGTTTTGCTTTATGTTTTTACTCAATTTATGAAGGTTCTGTTAATTACATTGAGGCTCTGTTAATTAAATCGTAATATATTGCTATTGTAATTGTACAATACAATGCTATTTTCTACACACAAAGTAGTTTTATTGTAATATATATATATATATATATATATATATATATATATATATATATATATATATAAAACAAATTTACCATCAGTTCAGATGCTGCATTGGCTGTTTACTCCACCAACTTGGAAACTCTGGTTTTAAAGAAAGTTCTGAGTTTCCCAGTCATAATTAGGTTTGTGGTGGCGTTCATGTGCATTTATCTCATAATACAATCTATCACACAATCGGCTTTTGTCTGAACTAGTTCTTTTTATGTCAGTTTGGTGTGTCAGCTGTAAAATGAGGGAACAAATTAATATCCATGCATTTAAAAAAGTAAATACAATCCATTATGATCATGTTGACTCTATGGAAGTCTACTCTATAGACCTCATAAAGACTTTATAGATCCATTTGCGGAAACAGTGCTTTAATCTCTTCTGCCACTATGTCTTTGTTCTGTGGTTGTTGCGTTGATGAGAAATAACAGCCACTCACCGCAGTTTGTCCTCAAATAGCGAAGGACGTGTCACTGATGATAGAGGGTTCATTCAAGGCTGGAACACTTCCAAGGCCAGGTACACTTCATACAAAGGCTGGTGTTAATGGACATTTAGTCATAACACACAAGTGAGTCACTTCCTTTAAATTCATTCTCCTCGATGACTGAAATCACATTTTGTGCATGTTTCCAGTTTCAATACCTCCAAATCTCTGATCTTTTAACATTTTCAAAGCAATTTTACTCTTCCCCCACCTTCCCTTCTTCCTTTTCTTTCTTTCATTCGTTCGTTCTATCTCTCTCTCACACACACAAACACACTCAAACATCACACAGATGTATTAAAAGTCTGAGCTGCTGGAATCCCATCATTAGTTGACACACTCACAGTCTTGCCTTGATAGGTCAGTTGCCTGGCAACTAATGGTTTCCGTGGTGACAACAATACCCCTGCCATTGTGTCTGTAAGTCATCTTAACCTGCTTCTCGCCATCAGTGACCCTCATTTCTGAAAGCACTCCGCATTAGCCTGCTGCAGCTCTCATCCGCTGCCATATAAAAGGCAAAACTGCAATTTCAAGCATCTGCAGTTCTCTCAGCATCAGAGTGTACACCACACAGAGTGCAGAATGGTATATGGGTGGTTCATGTTCTTCACTTCTGACCAGTTGTGGTGAAATGACCTGTTGATTAGCATGTTAACACTCATGCACTGTAGTGTTAATTGGGCTAATGGAAGGTTTTTCAGGACTAATGAGGCACTAAATAATTCATGAATATCCAAGCAGTCACTGTTATTGGAGGTGGAAGGTGTTCGGCTACCTGCATATACATATGAGTGTGTTTACTAGAATAACATAATGCCTTCTGAGTCTGCTATTTTGTCAATGAATAATACATTAGGATTTGATTTGATTTTTGAGGGACTGTCAAAAATTATATTATACTCAAGAAATATATAGGTACACTGCCAGGCAAAATTTAGAATAATAAAATGTGTTATTGTTTTTGAAAGAAGTCTCTTATCCACCAAACATTTATTTGATCAAAAATATAGTAAAAAATGTAATATTGTGAAACATTATTACAATTTAAAAGAACTGTTTTCCAGTTGAATATATTTTAAAATGTAATTTGTTCCTGTGATTTTCAGCGTCATTACTGCAGTCTCCAGTGTCACATGATCCTTCAGAAATCATTCTAATATGCTGATTTGGTGCTCAGCTATTATTAATTATTATTGGTGCTTAATTATGAATAATGATTCTTATTATTATTAGTGTAGAAAACAGTTTCAAAACTGATACTTTTTTTTAGTAATATTTGATAAATAGAAAGTTCACAAGAACAGCATTTATTTGAAATATAATTTCTTGTAACATTATAAATGTATTCACTGTCACTTTTGATCAATTACTGAATAAAAGTATTACATTTCTTTAAAAAAAAAACTATATCTCAGTATCACAGATATTGAGTACAACCGTTTTTAACATCAATAATAAAAATAAATGTTTCTTGAGCACCAAATCTGCATAATAAGAATGATTATGAAGGATAATGTGACACATTTTAAAATATATTAAAATAGGAAACACCAGAGCAGTATTAGTATAATAATGGGGAGTCGTCTTGACAAGTGTTGTGGTATAACAGCATTTTGCTCATTATTATGAATTATTTGGCCAACCATACACCACTAATTAAAATAAACCACCTGTCACATAATCACAACTTTTGCATAAGCACAAGACAATAGTCATCTTTCTATTATAATTATAATTAGGAATAAATGCATCAATAAATTGACACATACAAATATACTTAATATCTACAAACATAATATGCATTTCAAATGTAAAAGTGTTTATTTTATAATTTTTTTTTTAATATGTCAGACTTTTCTCCAGTATAGCTGGAGTCCAGAATAAACTGAGGTAAAAATGTGGCCCCATATCTAACCCAAATTACACGTATAACCACTAGATGGCGCTAGAGACTTTCCTAAAACGGCCCTAACTTTTTCGGAACAAGAATTCTAGACGGACTGTAATTATAAATGGTGCTGCTGAGATGCAATGATGATTGTAATGTCAAATTTCTGAAAAGTATTCTTGACACTTTTTCAGATTAAAGTTATTGTGGAACTATGTAACAAAGCTACAGGGGGAAAAGAGTTAGTTGTTTTGAAATTATGGTTCAGTAAGCTAAAAAAAAATATATGGCAGCACCAAACCTACATCAAGGTGCCAAATGAGCTTTAAAAAATAAAAATAAAATTATATATATATATATATATATATATATATATATATAATATATATATATAATATATATATATATATATATATATATATATGTTGTTGTTTTTTTTTTTTACTCATCATGATGACTATCTTTATTGTGGTGTCCAGGTTTCAAGCTTATAAACATTGTCGCAGTATGACTTATCTGGAACGGAGATGCAATCTGGACTGCATTAGATTCTTTTGTCTCTCTCTGTCTTCCTCCTTTCTTCTTCCTTTCCTCCTTTGCCCTCTGTTCCTTTCATTAAGCGCTGCTGCTCCCACAATGCACTGCTCCTGGGCTGCCTGGCAGATGTTCCACAGTTTGTGACACCACCAGTGTAAGTTAGATCAGTGTGCGTGTGTTCTCCTAGATTTTAGGGATGAATGTGAGTGTTTCAGTGAAGCATTAATGATTTTCATTTGCATATCTGCAAGTTTACAGACACATATTTGTGCTTTTATTTATAGCTGTACGTATTATAAAATGGGCGATGAGACACTGAAAAATAGTGAGAATGATCCAACAAACTAATGCAGCTGGCCTGTGATGCCTTGCTCTGAAACTCCCTGCAGAACCTTTATTATGGGGACCGGTGTCATGGAGAGGGTCCGCAACTACCCACAGATCAACCAATCCACAGCCATAGACACACTGTTTAAGCTACAGGACACAGATAACATTAGAAGTTGTGTGTGTGTGTGTGTGTGTGTGTGTGTGTGTGTGTGTGTGTGTGTGTGTGTGTGTGTGTGTGTGTGTGTGTGTGTGTGGACGAGACTGTAGCACTAAGTCTGTTCTTGGTCCCTACACTCCTCCCTTTTTACTTTCAGAATGCTGTCCCTGTAATTGATCCCAGATTGTCTGTTTGCGTTGCCAGAAGCAATTCATATCATTTTTATCTTTCAGACAAGCCCTCTACCATTCCCAGATGGAGAAGGCACAACAGGGTTCAAGTTTGTTTTTCAAAAAATGTAATGCTATAATGTCTTTGACTCCCACAAAAAAGCTGCATAAGCAACAGGTCGGTAAACGAGTACCTCAAGCCACGGACAAATGGAAAGAGTGAAAGCGTTTGAGAGAAAATAAGACGTCATTTTTCTTTGTGGCTGCGTTCTTGAGCGGCATTCCTAAGGATAATTTGTTTACTCATCTGTTCATATGTGCACCAATGTTTGTTTGCTCTTCTAAGTGTTAAGAAAGCATATTATCCTTGTACATTTCAAACACTGTCATGGTTAGCGATGTGGTTTGGTTTCCATTGAGAGAGAAAACTTTGCAATGGTGGCTTTCCAGGGCAGTTCCGTTGGTGTTCATTGTGTGTGTGTTTTTAAAATCTCACTCTACGAAATCAATCAAACCTGAGAAGCTGATGTGAAAATCTCACTCTTCGATTGCAAGCAAATATGGTAAAAATAAAAGACGGATCTCCTGTAGTACATTGCCTCAAGACACCATTCCAAAGCTCCAAATCCTATAAAGAAATCTTATATAATATTGTCTTGAAAAGCGTATTATACCTTCAAAATCCAAATTAGAGTATAGCAAAAATTATTTCAGAAGTATTGTACAGTTTTAAAAGGGTCATATGACGTTGCTAAAAAGAACAATATTTTGTGTATTTGGTGTAATGCAATGTGTTTATGTGGTTTCAGGTTAAAAAAACACATAATTTTCCATATAATGTACATTATTGTTTCTTCTCTATGCCCCGCCTTTCTGTAATGCGTAGATTTTTCAAAGCTCATTGTTCTAAAAAAGGGAGGTGTATGCTGATTGGCCAGCTATCCAGTGCTTTGTGATTGGCTGAATACCTCAAGCATGTGACGGAAATTTTACGCCCCTTACTATACTGTGATGCCATCACCCAGCAGCACGAGACTCAGTCCAGCTGCTCTGCACATCCCATCATCAGGTCTCTTTTAGCAGTTCAGTCAATGTACTGTTAGGAGTAACTGAATAACTCAGGATATTGGTTTATTTTGCATCAAAGGGAAGTGTAAGGCACGTTTATAAACCGAATAACTAAAGTAATTTGTGGATTAGTTCATACTGGAGATGCTAATCGTTTCAAACGATTCAGAAAGATTTGGTGAACTGGTTCGAGTGGTTCACTAAGAAGATCCAGTTAGATAGAATGATTAGTTTGTGATCCAGACATCACTAGACGAGACAAAACCAATAAAACCCATTACAAACTAGGCATTTGTTGCATCCAGTGGGGACATAATTACTGATTCTAATGACTTATACTGTGATTTTATGCATTGCGTTGTGTATCGTGCTGCATAAACATAAAACCATGTCTGCATTTGTGATCGGAGAAACAACAAACAACAAGTGCTACTCTACAGTGCTTAAAACTCGCATTTGAATCATCATTGGCAAATTATTTAAATATAAAAAATGTACTTACAGGCTGTAAGTCAGAAGCGCCAGACTGTCCTTGCAAAGTTGGAATTGCCCAACTTTATAGAAACAGCCTTTGTGCCACAGATGCATTGGAGGCTACTGGTTCAGGAAACAGTACTCATCCTCCATAAAATGCGCAGCACACATCTGAATATTTGGGTTGGACTGTTCTGGAACAGTGTTGAAATACAATTTAACCACTGATTTCTAGTTGTGTCCTCTTTTGGAAGGCCAAACAAAGTAGTTTCAGTGGCAACACCGAGAATAAAAGTTACGCCTTCTTTCTTTGTGTGAACATTTGGCCGGCATTATGCAAATCTTCCCACATCGTGATGAAGACATGTGGGGGCGTGTTTGAATGAGGCGTTTATGAGGGCATGGTTGACTCTTAACTTTTATAAAGAATATCTCTTTGGATTTGAGACTTTTGTCTTTGCAACTTTACAGATCTTCTTTATGCATCAAGAGCTTGTAACACTCCAAAGAGAAAGGAAACATTTAAATCGCATCATATGACCTCTTTAAATTAAAGGAATAATCTGGAGCAAGCTTCATGATGTCATGCTGTAAGTAATTATTTGACTCACTCTGTGTGATACACCCACACTGTCAGTGTATGGGGCAAGTGGAGGGTGGGGGCAAGCAAAATTGTGATGTTTGCATTCTCTTTAAAGTATTTACATGAAATCTTTTGTGCTTTATATTTGAGCTAGAATGTTAACTAAATTGTCATTTTGAAGTGGGACTACTTTTCAAGGAGGAAGAACTTCTGCTTTATGTTGTCATTTCGATTTCTGTTGGTGGAGTTTTCTTCATACTGCAGTGTCTCTCAAAATGTATTATGAACAATCTATATTGCTAAAATTGATTTACAGTAAATAATGTAAAAAAGTGAAAAATAGAGAGATCAGATGTTTTAAAGATTTAGATATTTTAAAGGAAACTTACCCACCCACATAGTGCATTTATGTATGCAAAAATCACATACTCGTGGTGGCCTTAGAAACCCTGTTTTAAATGCAATTTTTGAACAGTAGTGTGTACAAAAGTATTAAAAGTATCACCATGTTTAGTCTAAGTCTACAGTATATACATTTTTTCTACATACATAAACACATTTTCCAAAGTATTAGTAAATATGGACAAAAATGTGACTGTTCTGTTACTTTATACATTAATTCACACTTTTGTATACTTGTCCCAGAGACTTCTATTGTAAATATATTGCTGTATGTTTTTAAATTTTTACAAACTGACGGACAAGTTGAAAATGATTTACTACAATAATGGGCAGCATGCCACATTTGAAACAAACACAGCTTAAGTTCTTGTTAACCTGAAAAAATGCACATTGGTTAGTAGTTCAAGGCCAGTTGCTGTAGTCCTGTGCCAGTTGTTCTCAGCATTGTCTCCTCATGGTGTCCTTCATCAGTTATCTAGCCAGGTGTTGAGAGGACAGCACCAGCCTGATCTCTTTGAAGCCTGTTCCGTCCAGCTATCCTTCAGATTTCAATGTGAAGCCTAATCTCCTCTTTTTATCCCCATGGCATTTATCCATGAGATCATCAGAAGCAACACAGGATTGTAAAGGCTAATTGCACATAATTGCTCACTGGCTCTGAGACTGAAACAAGCAGCTCTGGGAGCAAAATAGAGCCCGCTAAACTGAGCCGAGGAGATATGAGATAGACATCAGAGAGAGTTCAGGAAGTCATTTAGAGAAAGATACCATATTTTCCTACTGACCAAATGAGGGATTGTAAAACTCTTCTTACATCTTGTGGGATCACAGAGGGGTCAATGAGAATGTGAGAAAAGTGTGTGGAGTGTATTAAAGATTAAGCAAACTGGCCACACTTGCAAAACGTCTATTCCCACATCCCTACAGACCTGCTTTCCATTTTTCCACAGAGTGGAAATTGAGCTTCTAGTTTTTCCTTGGACCCTGAGAAATATAACATCACACAAGTGCAGGAAATCCTCTTTGGGAGCCCGTGAATGCTTCATATATGTTTAGACCAGCTAGAGCGCCAAGATGTAAAACCAAAGAAAAAAATGAAAATAATTTTCACAAGCTTCTCCTTCACTCTGCCTTCAGCTTCCTTTGGCAAGACACGGGAAAACAAAGAGGCCTGTTAAGGGCCACCTGCTCAGGGAGGATTGTGGGTAAGCACTTCCGCACACTGAACAGCTGAAGCGGAGCTGCTGAGGATACGGCCCTGAGGGAGTCATTTTATCTGACTGGGGGTCGGTAAGATTAAGAGGAACATCTCGACCGCGGACGTAGTTGCAAGCGCTGAAGCTTCTTCTCTCTGATGGACAGTAGAGCTGTCTGCATGCAGTACATAAACGCTCTACGCTACATTAGAGGCCAAAGCCTTTCCACATGTTGTTTGCAGAAGGCCTCTGTGGTGCCTTTTTCCCATCTGTCTCTTTCCAGGTCAGCTGGACCGCCCCCTTCTCTTATACACACACCGGCGTGCACGATCCCTGACGTGAACCTGTGTTCCGCATCACAACCACTCCACCGAAACACAAGCAAACCCTCTCCAGGGTTTTGTGGTTGGCGCATATACGCACACAGGCCGGTCCCGCCATGTCAGGTCTCTCGCTCCCTCGGTGGCAGGTCAGCTGAGCTGTAAAACTCACTCTAGTGTGTCCACTGCTTGGCAGAGCCACAAATACATCCACGGCACTTTGAGAAGCAGTTAAGCTCATCCATTCAGAGCCTGACACACTTTGTTGACAGGCCACAAGCCCCTCTCCATCATTAAGAGCCTGAGTGGGCCTGTGAGAAGCATTGCGTTATTGCCCTTGGAGTGGCAGCCAAAGATATTACACAGTATACTGTAACTCTGAGCATGGAGCCTGGGAAAATGTGGTTTGTGAGTACAGTACGAACAAAACACAGAGCTGTCAGCAGTTATGGTAATGACAGAATTAGGAATGAATAAGCAGGGCCTGTCCGCCACCCTCCTTGAAGCTAGTCTGGATAAATCTGATGCTGCTGGAATTTCCCATCAGCCATTGGACTCCACTGTAATCCTTCTGTGGCTGAAAGTTATGAAAATTTGTGCTATTTTTTTTTTTCCACCTCCCATAGGATGTCTTTGCTATGCCATCCACTTTTGCTGTCAGCTGTCCTCTCCTTTCTCATCATGCTTGTATTTCGGTCATCTGTCTCTAACCTCAAACACAGGGTCAAGACGACCAAACCAATGCAGAACTGATGACTGCAACTACACAAGGAGAGATGGGGCAAAGCAAAATGAGATGAGAGAAGACTACATGAGATGAGGACTGATGAGACAGTAGGAGAATATGAGACGAGGGCAGAAAAGAAACTAAAAGAGAAGTGGTACCAAGAGGAGGTAATTCAAGGTGAGACAACATTAGAAGAAAGAACATAAGACCAGAGAAGACCAGATGATATAAGTTGAGAACGGAGTAGAGAATAAAACAAAATGATTTGAGACAAAAAGACAAGAAGGGACAAGTGAATACAGATGATGAAAAAAACAAAGAAAGGAAACAAGATGGGGAGGCAATTCAGATGAGTTGAGAAGTGAGAAGAGGTGGGAGGTGATGTTAGATATGAGAACTGAAGAGATAAATTAGGTGAAAAGAGACGATGAGAAAAAAAGAAGAAACAAAATGAGATGTAAGAAAAGAGTAAATTCAACAAGATGATAAACGGTGCAAGAGGAGAAAAGACTAGACAAGATGAGGGGAAAGAAGAGGAAGAGTTTAGAAGATACGGAACAAGACAAGATGAGAAAAAAATGAGAGGAAATAGGAGAAGAAGAGTTAGTTTTAGAGGAAATTTGGGGTCCAACTGAGCTTCTCTTCATGTACTGTAGGCATATCAGTGATGCTGAATAAAATAGACCTGACCTCTTCACTATCTTATTAGCTAGAAAAAGAAAAAAGTGTGCATGTGTGTGACTGCAGTCCCAAATGAAAGTACTGTGGGACACAAGAAAGAAGGGGAAAACACAAAAAAGCAGAGGAGCTCTTGGCTACGGGAGGAAATGCCAGGTTACATATTTAAGAACACAGAAGGAGACTATGCAGCGCTGTACATTAACTACACACAGAGCTTAGCCTGATACATTAATGACACACAGACTATCTGCACACACTCAACAGTTACAGCACAAACACCATTTGATCTGGATATGGCATTCTTCAGTCAGTGTAAACACAGATCCTGATGCAATCATTTTCTGCAATCGTTTTAGCTGAGGCCAGACGCTGAATTCATTATACGGTCATGTGATCACTGAAAAGGAAATCAATGCTTGCTGCCTTTATCTCATAACACATTCCATCAAGACATTGCATTTCACTTAAAAAACGTGCTATGGTATTACCTTTTTTTTTTTCTTTTACCATAGTACCACAGTACTCAAATGTACCTCAAAATTGTATTGCCTTTATAAGTAAATACCATGGCATATGAATATAACAATCATCCAGTACCATCTTAATTATAAAAATGACCATGGTATCAGTGTTGAAGAAACTGTTTTGTAATTGCTTCCATAACTACAGGTTACTAAACTATAAAAAAAAAGAAAAAAAGTAGTAAATAAAATGAAGATTGTGGATTCCATGTTTTACAGAAAACATAGTTGTTTTTCACTAAAAATTGTTTCTACATTACTTTTTTTTCATTGTGATCTAATATTAAATTATAGTCAAGCAGCCATTAAAAAAAGTTAGCTACAAGCTGCTTACAAAGAGCATCTAAAAGTGGCTAAACGGCAATAAACAACAACTAAAACAGCTTAACATTTTTTCTACAAAAAAGGCATTTTTAACTGCTACGTTCACACTGAACCATCTGATCAAACTGATTCCATCAAATAAATAAGACTTTTAAATGAGACTACATGACAATTCAAATGGAAAGCATTTATTTAATAAATTGAATTTCATTTATTAAAGTGTCTATGTAGATTCATATCTAAATCATCAATAAAAAACGTTTAAAAATAAATTGTTTATTAAAACCACTGGACTTTAAAACACTACATTTATTTTTAATTTATTAAAGTGATTATTGCATCTGCTGTGCAGTATCAAAAACAATATGATGTAGGAGTTTCTAGCTAATAACTAGAAACACTATTTTGTTTACTAGAATTACTAGAAACACAATTCTCAAAAGGGTATTACCATCTGATACACTCCAAAAGAACAACAGGTCCAACAGACCTGTGCTCTTCATCGAAATCCGGGCCTGCTCTAAAGTGCTGCCAATCCCCTGCTAGGCACAGTCAGATCTGTGTTGAAAGGGCGCTACACCTGAAAGCTTTTACCCAGCAAACAGGCCCCAGATAAGACTCAGAGACTTGTAATACCTTCCACTCCGACCTCTGCAATCCTATCTCCTCTCATCGGCATTCCCCCCTCTCTCGAAAAAAACCCACTCCCAAAACATTTTGTTTTTCTACTGCTCACATTTTCCAGCCTCCCTCCCTCTAACTCTCCTCCCCTCCCAGGGCTGTAGGTCTGCTGGAGCAGATGTGTCTGGCCTCCGCAGTCTCAGACTGCTTTAATAAGAGATGTGTTTCACCGGTAAGGAATTTGGTCGGCCCCGTCAAAAGCAGGCTCACTCACCCTACTCATCACAAATCAACTCCGCTTTGGAATCTCTGCCTTTTATCTACCTTTCATCTTTGCCGTTGTGTGATGCAGCATCTGCTGAAATAAAATGGCAGGCGTTGCTTTTGTTTTTTTTGTTTTTTATTTGAACTTGCAGAATTGTAGTGTTATGCTCAAAGAACATTCTGTTCAATGCAATATGTGCAAATAATCAGGCTTCAGTATATCTCAGCAAAAATGTATATAAATGTCTCACGAATTATTGAACGATAGAATGAATGATAAATAGACAAACTCATTGTTTAAAAGCCTTGACGTTTGAACGTTTTAGACCTTTAAGATTGATGGATGGATGGATGGATGGATGGAAGGATGGGCGTGGGCTTATAATTTGTAATATCCCAACCATGTGACATTTCGATAACTCACTGACCCCAGAAGCCATGTTGGTTTTCTTTTTCTTATTTAGAAAGTGTTTCTCATCCATAATTTTTCTAAAAATACAGTAGCCAACTTTTCCTGAAGAAGTGCAGTACCAAGCCCCTTTTAATTAGAGCGTTGGTATAATGTTGGAAGGCCTCTAACTCACAGCTTTGAAAAAGGGAGGAAAGAGAACTTCCCACAGGCAGGCAAAGCATTTATTCTAAGAAAGAAAACAAGTCAGTTAATGAAGTAAATGAGGATGACAGTCTATCTATCTATCTACCGGTATCTATCTACCGGTATCTATCTATCTATCTATCTATCTATCTATCTATCTATCTGTCTATCTATCTAGGGTCTATCTATCAAAGGATTCTTTGTGACGAAAGAAGGTTCTTCAGATTATAAAAAGGTAAGAAAGAGATGGTTCTTTAAAGAACCGTTGACTGAATGGTTCTTTGTGGAACCAAAATTGGTTCTTCTATGGCATCGCTTGAAGAACCTTCTGAAGCACCTTTATTTTTAAGAGTGTAACTCTACTTCCTTTTTGTCAATTGCATGTGTTCATCACCACTAGGCCTTTAGTGTGAACTGGTTTCAGTGTGAACACTCACACTTCTAGTAGTCCATGTTCACAGAAGGGATTGTTACCTAGTAACCAAAGTAAATAGTGTGTAGTGATGTTTGTTCTTCTTATTGAACTTCTCTGAACTTATTCTTATTTGAGCAGGTAGCAATCATAATGTCCCTCGGCCTGCTCAATAATGAATGGTGCAGTGTCACCTCCAGATACTCTATACCTCTCTCTGCCTCAGAGAATGAAAGAAACCATACAAGACACACCAGGGCAGTGTAAAGCGCTAATAAATTATTTAAAGTAACTGAGATGGAGTACTCTGTCAGTTACCTGAGTCCTGGTAATCTCTTCATCAGAAGGTTCTGGTTTAGATGGGACGGAAGAGAAACTGTCCAAATGCCTGTTGTATGTGGGTCTGCTTTCAGCATTTCCTGAAGTTTGTGGCACCATGGGGATCACACTGTTCTTCCCCCTGCTCTGTTGCTTCCTCTTGGTTTCTGTACAAGGTAAGAAGCAGTGATGATGGTGGATAATGTCTGTTTTAGGTTTCTGGGCAGAAATCAGTCAGGAACATTCTCGAAATAAAGCAAGAGAACAGACAGTTCATGTTTGAAGGGGAGGCATAAGTCGACATATGCTGAACAGGAAGTTCTGTTTATGCCTTTGAGTAATTAACACAGTCATATGTTTTTTATGATGAAACCAAACCCAGACAATAAGAACATCACAGAATTTAGTTTAAAATGTTTTTTTTTTTCTTTTCTTTTCTTTTTTTAATCTTAATTGGATAAAGTTAATGTCTTCTATATCTAATATTTAATATTATGTATGGCACTTACATCTGTGAAGGTTTAAGTTTAATGTTTAAAGGTGCAATAGAATGCAAAAATCACTTTTATAAGGTGTTTGAACACAGTTGTGTGGCCATAGTGTGTGAAAACAACCAGCCTATAATGGTAAAAATCTATCCACTCATTGTTTTATAATCCCAATAAATCATAAACAGTCTCTCCACACTAGCAGTTCCAGATTTCTCACTACTATGTATTCATACTCAGGGAAAGTCCCACCCACTTGTGACTCTCTCTGCCCTATTAGCATATATACAGCCCTGAGTGAGAAGCAGCGGTCCACCATTACTGTTTTCTTGCTGTAGCTGCTGGAGGTACAATGTCAACGTGAAAGAGCCATTAAAAGTGTTGTGTGTTGGGATGCACCAACAAACATACATTAGGAGTCTCCATAGACCGCTGAGGACACGGTGGTTAAGTTTAATTTTCAAAGGAAATACCCCCCCAACACACACACACACACAAACGGAAAAGTCCTATACTTTTGTGCTAACATTTTACGCTGGACTGCTTCACAAACGAGGGTCAGTTCAGTGCTGGAGTTGTGCAAAGATTGCTTCTGAAAGAGGGATTGATACCAACATTTTGTGCGCAAACGTCCAGACTCCAGACAAAGTAAGCATCACGCATCATATTTTGTTTTCCAAAAGAGATCTTGGCTCTCTGTAAGGCTAATGTTGCTAAAGCTACCATTGCCTCTGCCTGTTTTCACTAATGCTGCCTTCATGTGCTACTAGAATGATCGTAAATAGGAATGTGGCAGTTAAAAATTGCATTTGGAAGCAATGTGAGTTCAGTAACACGATCACCACCAGTTAAACTGTAACACCGGTATGCCAACGAGCATGAGCTCTTTAAGCTCCACACTCTTCAGAAAAGGGGGGCGGGAGCACCAGCTCATTTTCATTTAAAGGGGACAAACACAAAAAACAGCACGTTTTGGCTCACACCCTGAAAATGGCAATTTCAACAAGCTATAAAAAATTATCTGTGGGATATTTTGAGATAAAACTTCACATACACACTCTGGGGACATCAGAGAACAATTTAAAATATTGTATCAATGCATTCTATGGCACCACATTTGTTTCACTGACCGATTCACCATTGCTTGCATTTTATAACGACACTATGGGATGCATCTTGCAAAACAAAAGTTTTAGTTCTATGGAGCCCTGCACATGACATGCAAGAAAAAAATAAATAAATCGTGCACACAATTTACTAATTCATTCTCTCGATTTGCTAAATCATGCACAAAATTTACTAATTCGTTCTCTCGATTTATAAATCATGTGCACGATTTAGCAAATCGAGGGAATGAATTAGTAAATTGTGAGCACAATTTAGAAATCAAGGTAACAAATTAGTAAATCGTGCCACGATTTAGCCTACTTTTTTTTCCCTGCATGCCATGTGCGGGGCTCTGCATGGTTCACCAGTGCCAATGCAAAAATATCCTTTTCAAAGTTGCATTTGGCAACTATCATGATTCATTTATTCAGAAGATGAAAGTATCTGATAATATGGGGTTATTAAGATAAATGGCAAAGTAAATGGCTAGTCATTTAATCTTAATATAGTAAACTTCATTAAGGGTTGATTCATTGTATGACAAACACAACTTTTTAATTGAGTCTGCATCATTTTTAACATTTTTGTTACAACATATTTTCTGGACATATTTTCTGGATTTCTGGAATTTCTGTCAAATTTACAGTTATTCTGTGTGTGCTTAGGTCTAGATATTCCAGACCCTGAAGAAATCAAGTACATCAGGCAACATGTGGAGGCAACAGTAAACAGCACCGTGTACCTTCATTGTGGAACCGATGTTCCCACACTGTTCATCTGGGTCTTCTCCAGGCCCGGGAGTGAGAGAAATGAGCCTCTAGCCTACAACTACAGCCAGGGGTCCAAACTCTTGGCCTTAGCCAGCACCCTGGGAGAGCTTTCCCTGGTTACCAACACAACCACTTTTTGCTGATTGAGGGGGTCTTGGATGAGGCTGAGGGGGTCTACACCTGCCAGGCTTTATACGACATGGATGAACCGCCTAAGGTTAGGTTTTACTACACCCAGTTGCATCTGCAGGATGAGGAAGAGAAATCCAGGGGGTCAGGATCCCTACCCCCATCCAGTGATTAATGGGCAGTTTGACTAACTATAATGTAACTAATCACAGATTTTTAAAAAGTGATCTGTGGTGACCAGTATATGTGACAGTGTACCATATTTGCATAATTTCACTGCGATGCAATTAGGCTTAGAGGAAACTCCCTAAGAGTGACATATTCACATTTGAATTAAATTAGTTTTAAATGCAAATAAACTGCTGTTCATTGCTGTGTTGGCCACGTTGACTTTGTAAATCAAATTCTGTAATTTTTCAACCAAAAATTCTGATATTCA
This sequence comes from Cyprinus carpio, assembly GCF_018340385.1. NCBI lineage: Eukaryota > Metazoa > Chordata > Actinopteri > Cypriniformes > Cyprinidae > Cyprinus > Cyprinus carpio. The sequence continues at coordinate 6,450,076 of NC_056589.1, read as the reverse complement.
CATCCAACTGACACAGCCATCATCCAAGTTTCCATCATTCCATCTGAGGTACAAATAACACAGTCAATCTGTCTCTGAATATCTGCGTAGCTAAATATTTTGTTTGCAGCTTACCACCAGGAACACGGAGTAACTATCCCTTAGTGTGGGAAATAAACAGCTTTTGGCCTTGAGTAATGGATCTGTAAACCACCATGTCTGGGCTTCCATGCTGCAAAAGTTCAGTCAGTAAACCAGAACTACCAATATGAATATTGGTCACATAACTCAGTTATTTTTATGATGGGAAATTCAGCCTTGACCATCGCTATGCTAAGGCATCGGGATTGCACCACAATGGTAGCACATCCAAAATGTTATGCTTTCAAATTATGAACAACAAATTTATTTGGGGGAATTGTTCAGTCTTTTTGCTACCTCTGATATGACTCACTACTGATGACTGTGATTTTGCCAGGTACTGTGGAAGATGGTCTTGGAACTACAAACATAGTTCTAACCCTATTGCAAACCACAACTCTAACCTTAACCCACAATCGGGAGGAAATGATAGGATAATATGCCTTAGATAGTTTGCCCAGAAATCATAATTATGTTATCATATACTTACCATCATGTTATTGCAAACTGTTCCAAAATATGTGGTTGGTAAATTTGGGACAGTGGCAGTACAATGAGATCCTTAAAAAGGCACCCAAGTTTGTCAACAAAAAGAAACATGCACTAGATAATTTTTCAAGTAGGCTTAAAATAAAAAGTTTTGGTGCCAAAAAACCTGATTAGAGAGAGGAAGAAAAAAGTAAAATGAGGAGTGCATATCTGCAACATCCTGGATTGGAGTGTGAGGCACTAATTGGCACTCTGGAAAGCAATGTTAGCTGCCACAGTTTTACTCTTAAATTTGCTTATATATTGGGTTGTTTTTACCAAAACCAGTTGGAGCACTTGAAAATAGTCAGTGAGTCACAAGGTGCTTTGTAGCTGAAGTACTCCACAACTGTATGTCTCACCACTGTATGGAATTCATCCATTAAGATATTCATTCAATTGTCTCCTTTTCTTTGCCACAGAATAAATTAAGTAATGCACATTTGGAAATACATGATTGGTTGATAGGAATATTGTTCCAGGACAAACAATTATATCACACCTGGCAAAAATACACTCAGTGACCATATTGACAGGCATTGCGCTCCTCTCCCAGCCCTCGAGGTAAGGGGGAAAAAAATGAAACTGACTTTCACACAGCACCAGTTGGGACTGGAAAATGTTGTGATGGTTGACTGAGGTAACAGCTTGTCCTGTCAGCATGTATAAGTGACTCATCATCATTGGTCTAATTATGAGCAGAAACACAGATGCAAGTCAGACCTCAGGAATAACAAAAAGCTTGTAAATTAACTTTACGAGACCTTTATTCCTTCCACACAACAGAAATATAGTGATAGCCATACATAATTCAAACCTCATATGGAATAACAACCCAATCATCAGCTGATCTGCTATGTCTTGCATACATTTCCTGTCGGCAGTGGAGATCTTGGTCAAGAAAATGGAAGTTTATTTGTACAACGCTGATTATGGGGCTGACATTTGCTTAAAATAATAGAGGTCTGGGACAGGGCCAGAGTCCAGGATAAATGGCTTGGAAGCAGAGTCAAATCAGGCCACTCTCAGAACAAGAGACAAGAAAAGAGAAAGAAATGCAGCCTAATTCATGGGTGTTACATTCATTCAGGGTGTGCCAAAGAGACAGGCAAAGAATGGTGGGCGGAGGAGGGGGTTGGAGAGGGTGCTAACAGGTCCTCTCAGAGACTGGGGGAGGAATTTTTGGGGTGGACAATGGGCACATTTGTTCCCATGGTGCACTTAATAAGGGGTCTGAGTGCTGTGCAGGAGGCAACAGGACAGGATTGAAGCTGGGTAAGTAGAGAGCAACTTCAGACAGAAGCAGGTCTTTATCAGGAGGTCCTCAACCTTATCTTCATCTCATCAAATGACCTGAGACCTCTGTCAACATCTCTCTTCTTTCTCTCTGTGTCACAGTCATTAATTCTTCTTCAGTATACTTTTCCCATCTATTGTTTCTGGAGTCTTTCTCAGTAGAGCAGGATTGGGCAGTTTTGGTCCTGGAGTTTAGCTCCCTCCCTAGTCAACAATCGTACCTACACTCTCAGAAATAAAGGTACAAAAGCTGTCACTGGGGCAGTACCTATTCGAAAGGTACACCTTTGTACCTAAGAGTCCATACTGGTATCTTAAAGGTACATATTAGTACCTACAGTGTACATATTAGTACCTAAGAGGTACAAAAGTTTACCTTTTCAAAAGATACTGCACCAGTAACAGCTTTTGTACCTTTTTTTTCTGAGAATGTATGTTTTTAGAATTGCTTGAAAATTACAGGCATGTGTGTTTGATTAGGGCAATAAACTCTGCAGCACAGTGACCCTCCAGGACCTAAGTTGGCCATCCCTATAGTAGAGTATGGATTTAGCACCTTGCCAAAATGTTCTGATTCTCTTGGCCACTTTTATACATTTGGCAAACACTTTTATTTAAAGTGCACTGCATTCAAGGCATACATTTCATCAGTTTTTATATTCCCTGGGTACTGAACTCTTGACTTTGGCGTTATTATGGCGCTTTTCCACTGCATGGTACAGCATGGTATGGCTCGGTAAAGTTCACTTTTGGGGGGTTTTCCACTTGGTACAGTACCTGGTACTTTTTTTAGTACCACCTCGGTTGAGGTTCCAAGTGATGTGTACTTGACGTGTAAACTCTGCTGATCACAGATTGGCCGGAGAGAATCATCACTACCTGCAACCTAAATCATCACAGCCAACGAAGGATCGAATTCAATTGTTTTGAATGTTTTGAGTCCAGCGAGAGCTTGTTGGGGCGACGCGGAATGAAAAGGTTTTTCAAGAGTCGCGGCAGTAGAGGCGGCGCAATTATAACAACATGTAAATAATCCCGACCACTCTAAAGCGATACTAAACTGCAGTGGAAACGCAAACTGAGCCAAGCCGTGCCGTACTGAGCTGTGCGGAGCCGAGCCGAGTTGTACACAGTTGAAAAGCGCCATTAGAGTAATGCTCTATTATTTGAGCTACAAGAATGCTTTTGTGGCTCAAGCTATACTGGCCACCGCTCTAGAAGTCATCTTCACAATACTGAAGCAAATTCGCAGGTCCAGGAGAATAAGCTTCAATATCATTGTGTGGTCATTTATGCTTCATGTCTGTGAGCCTACCTTTGCCTGTTGTTTAGATTCTGGCTTTGGTTTTCCAGCTGAAGCCCAGTGGAACAGAAGGGATTTTTTTAAATCCAGACACTGTAAACCCAGACAGAATTCAGGAAACCACCTTTAAGTGGCCTGGATAGTGCGCTAAATGGTTCACCACAATCTGGGCAACAGCAAGACCTCCTGTCTTTCCTCCATCTTCATTTATCCTTCCAACCAAGAATGACAGATGGAAGCATCATGATGTCGAAAGGGTTTGTAGGGAACAACCAGCAGGCCTGAATGTCTGGTGGCAGTGTTGGCACTGTAATTGGAAGACGGTGACTGGGTTTACTGAGGACTGTGAGACTAAAAGCTGCCATCTCTGTTAACCACCATCTACTCCAACCAGCCTACTTAACTTACAACTAAGGCCAAAATACACAGAGGTTCAACATGTCATGACAAAGGCTTAGCTCATGAATATTAAGTTTGACCACGTACAATAAATCTTTTTTTTTTCAGAACATTTAGCTAATTTAAAAATTGACATGGGAACATCAATGACTTATTAATAACATTTAGCAGAGAAATTAAAAAAAAAATCGAAACAATTTCAACAGTACATTGAACGGCTATTTTTTAGCATAAAAAATGAAATTATATGAAATTAAATGAGATGTGGGTGCAATTCTTTTCGATCAGTGGTTACATGAGTCTAATGTAGAACACAAAGTATTTTTTGCATTATTCTGGCAGCAACAAACCTCAGCACTCTAGGATGCAATTAAGTAGCAAATGTCTGCATTAATATTTAGGTAAATCGCTATAAACATTGACTTTAACTTGTTTAGCAAGATTCTCTCCAAAATGCGAAAATAAATCATTTGTACCAATTCCTGCTATATTGCCCCTTGTGGAAATACTGATAAAGCACACACTTGTAAATCACTCATAATGTATACATGAAAACATTTTTTTAAAAAAATGTTAGTGGATGTATTTTATATCAGGAAAGTGAGCTTATTTGTTTTCTTTTAATACAAGAAGAGTTGTCTTCGGATGAGCAATAGATGGAGAGCATTTGACTTTCTAGGTGCTTTTACAGGAAGGGTGTAGTCAGGAGTCACTATGCGTATAAGGAGGTCAAGATAATGTTAAGGAAAATATAATTAATTTTTATCATCATTGTAGTTGTCAGTGATCAGAGCAAAAGTTCACGAGGAGACATTGTTGAAGCTCAGTATCAGTAAATGCTCTTTATGGATGGTGGAGGATGTTTGGGTTCTGAAAGTTACAGTATGTTTCCATAGTACATCAAGCTCTTGTATCTCCAGAAAAAAAACACACACACACACACACACACACACACACACACACACACACACACACACACACACACACACACACACACACACACACACACACACACACACACACACACACACACACACACAACTCCTGATATGATATCCCATGACAGATGGAATTATTATGAAAACACATCTTAATCCAGCCAGCCTGAAATCAGCTGTTAAAAAGACTGCAAAACATGACAATGCACCATCCACCCTTTGGCAATCTGCTTATGTAGACGGTCAACTTGAGTACAAACCACATTCTACGCTGAAATAAGAAGACTGCAGTAATGAGCTCCACTAAGCAACTAAACAAAAACACTCATGTGATGTCAACACAATCAATGCCTTTCAACACAGCCTGGGAGGGTCAAAGGTCATTCAAGCACTCGCATGTTTGTTTATGGTTAACAAAGAGACATAGAGAGCACAGAGGAGGTGTGGCTAGGAGGCTGTGGGGACTGACTGTGGGAAACTTCAAAGAGCTGTTGAAATTACCGGACACTTGAGCAGATATTTATGATATACCTCAGACACCGACAGTGCAGACTGATTTATTGATTATAGTGGGAGCAACCTAATTTTGATTTCAAAACCAAATGTTTTAGATGCGAGCTTGCAGGTTCCCTAGGTTCCACTTGTGAATTACATTTGTGTTTTAGAGGTGCAATAAACCATGTTGAGGGCCCATATGAAACTATGTTATTATTAGTCCATATTTGGCAATTTGAGAGCATAAAATAAGGTATAGCATTAAAACTTCAGAGGAGGAAATGGATAGGTGGAGTACTTAATCTTCTCTTTATATTATTACAAAACTTTACACATACAATGGCTGAACTCCACACTGTGGAACAAAAAAAAATAAAATAAAATAAAATACAAAGTCAAATAAACAACAAAAAATACAAGTTTCTCATCAAAAAAAAAAAGCATAAATAATATAAAAGACAAACTTTTTTCTTACAACAGATACATTCATATGAAATAATATTTTACTACTACAAAAAATAAATAAGTCATCTAAAGAGTTTTTGCTTTTAATTTTACAAGTCTTCCCACAAGTGGGATCGTTTCAGCCTTTGCATCTTTGCATAAAAGTCTCTTTTCATTCTGTTTATTTCCATTCTTTTTTCTCTCGTCAGTCTTCTCCAGCTCTGTAAGCAGTCAGTTTAGTGTCCCATTCAAGTCACACAATGTCTTTAACCATTCCATCACTGGCCGTTCATGTTCCTATTCCCAATTTCTCTTGGTCTCTTTCTCTTGTTTAGTGTGTATGCATGTTTGATAAGTGTTCTCTGGTTTAAACGTGTTCAGATCTCCTGCACGGTAGGCTGGATGAGATCTCCAGTCAGGCTTCCAGTAGAGATCCAGGCTGTTTTTTCCTTACAGTCCAGATCAGGCAGTCCCAGCCGTTCCCAACACACCACAGGACCCTCCAAATCTTGGTGCTGTACGGGCTGAACTCCTGTTACACACACACACATACAGACAGAAAAAAATTATGCACCAGCTCCAGTATGCAGCAGTCTAGTCAGGTAAAATAATATTGCATGATGGGTAATTTACAGTTTGGCAATGCAGTAATTTCCTGAACAGCAAGAAGAAACACTGACTTTCCTCATTCAGAAGGAGTGCGGAGTGAATCAGAGAGCTCTTTATAGCGCTGAAACTCTCTCACCTCTTTGCTGCTCGAGGGTGGACTTTGTTTCCACTGGGAGACAAGGGGAATTCTGGGAAAAGGGTGGAGCCTTGCCCTCCTCTAACTCTTCGGCTGGATCTCTCTCCTGGGAGCCGTTGAGCTGTGGGCTGTCACGTCCATGGCAGCCAGACAAAACAGGGTTGAGGGGCATCATTTCCAGCCCGTTGGGTTGGCGCGCTGCCACGCGGTGCATTAGAGGGAGAGTGCCTCCAGAAAAAGTGCCATTGGTTTTTGTGTAACACCTGTCCACAAGACACAAACGCAAGACGTAAATAATGGCCACCGCACGTGTTGAGACTGAAACTTGAACTTCTTTGAACCATACTTCAAACTACTCATTCTCCAGATATTCTCATGAAAACAGCAAATCCTTTTGCCAACAGGACAGGTTTTTGATCAAAAAACAACCAAAAAGCATCATAAAAGTGGGGCATATGACTATATTTCAAGAACTATATGAACTATATTTTAAGTCTAATATTTGTTTTTGTATATGAAACTACTCGATTTTATTATCATTGAGATACTACTAGTTTTTATTTTGACATTTTCCATTGTTATTTTAATCTTTGTTAAAGTTTTAGACATTTTGTGTATCTTGTCATTTTTTATTATTTATAGTAGTATAGTATATAGTTTATAGTTTTATTAATAATTATTACATCATTATCTATCTAATTAAATCAAACAAAAACTTAAACAAAAAAAAAAAAAAAAAAAAAAAAAAAAAAAATATTTTATTTCTGTTAACATTTATTTTAAGTAACAGACTGTGTAGATAAATATAAAAACAATCCATTAAAAACTAGTTGAAAGCAGTTAAAGGGCATTTAGGCGTTAGGCAACATTATTATGCACAGTATGAACAATTAATATTATTTTCGAGATTTGCTAAAGATTACATTTACCACTGTTATTAAATTATAAGTCTTTTAGGGTATTTGATGACACCAAAGAAAATCTAAATGTAAAAACAGACAAAAACATTATATACAATATCCAATATCAACCAATAAATAAATAATTAAATAAATATGTATTTAAATCATGCATACCACCTTTATCATATTCATTATAAACCCAAAGTTGTTTAAATCTCTTGTCACAAAATACTTCTAGTGTACTGTGCAGCATGAACATTCTCCAAAATTTCTACTTTTGTGTTTAACCGAAGAAAGTCACACAGGTTCAGAAGGACATACGTTGTGTAAATGATAGCAGAATTTTTTTCTTTTTTATGAATAAAACCTTTATAGTAAAGTTGAAACCAGCATCTCTGCAATGTCAAACTCTGATCACATCTGAGCACTCACACACACACACACGAGTCTCTACGCTGCCTGACCAGACTCAACAGCCTGTGTCTCTGTGTGTTTGCACATGCTGATAAGACACAGAGGCTTCAACACACACACACACACTCACATAAACACATAAACAAACAATACCTGAGAGTATAAATACACATGCAGATAACTGTATGCTCACTCAAGAAGTAATCAGGGATATAAAGCGTACACAGATGCACACGGTTAGCTGGTACGCTGATATCAGCTCCATTCAGAAGGATTTCCCTCTGCTCTCCCGCTGGCCGCGGCTAAATAAACAATCCGCTCATTAAGACTGTAGCAAGGGTGCGTTCAGTGTAAACTGTTACTGCCGGACACACTAGAGTACACAAACAAGCCTCGTCGAGGGGATTCACCATGTGTGTGTGTGTGTGTGTGTGTGTGTGTTTAGCCCAGAACAGAATAAGCTCAGGTCAGGGGTGAAATGAGAACCAGATGGAACAGATGATTGGTTTGCTGACTGGAGGCGTGCTGAGCAAAACATAATTCTGCAGGGATGTAAACACCAAACATTAACAGGCTACTGGGCTTGAGTTTTCCAGTATTACATTTCGCTCTCTCTCACCTGTTGTTGTTGCAGAAGTTTTGACAGCCCATGCAGTCCGACGAGTCGTTTTGGGGCAGAGCCGTGTATATCCCTCCACCCTGCCACAACAAACACACAACAGATATAACACTAACTGTATTTCACTTCTCATTTCTCACTCACACATATAAGTATTTTATAGTATTGTTTCTTAATTTTACTATTTGACATACAACACTAACTGTACAATACCACATAATACTATACTGTATCAGGAAACACTATACTATATTGCACTATAATACACTATAACACAACATATTACTGCACTGTATTATACTATATTCTAAAAATATTAGGGTTGTTAGGTTTTTGAGAGACATCTCTTTTTCTCACCAAGGCTGTACTTATTTGATCGGAAATACAGTAAAAACAGTAATATTGTGAATTTTGTTTTTTTATATATATATATATATATATTATATATTTTTTTTTTTTTTTTTTTTTTTTTTATTCCTGAGATCAAGATGAATTTTCAGCATCATAACTCCAGTCTTCAGTGTCACATGATCCTTAAGAAATAATTCTAATATACTGATCTGCTGCTCAGGAAACATTTATTATTAAATAACTAATTTTTTGACCAAAAAAAACAAAACAAAACCAATTATAATAATTAATACTTTTGTTCAGCAAGGACACATTAAACTAATCAAAATTGTAAGTAAAGGTATTTAAAATGTTATTCATACAAATGCTGTTCTTTTGGACCTTCTATTCACCACAAAAATATTAAGCAGCAAAAAAAAAAATTCAACATTGACAATAATAACAACAACCATTGTTAATAATGGAGTACCAATAATAATTGAGCAGTAAATCGGCATATTAAAATGACTCCTGAAGGATCATGTGACACTGAAGACTGGAGTAATGATGCTGAAAATTCAGCTTTGTATCGCAGAAATAAATTACATTTTAAAATATCTTAAAATAGAGAGATTTAAATGAGAAAATTGAGATTTCAAATTATATTTCAGAATACTATCATTTTTACCATATATATTTGATAAAATAAATGCAGCCTTTGTGAGCATAAAAAACTTCTTCCAAAAACATTTACAAATCTTATTTATTCCATACTTTTTCCAAACTGGTTTAGACACATGCCAACATGAAAAATCAAAACCATAAACATAACCATACAAAGTAAAAATAAATAAATATAAATCACCCAGACAACCCAGTGAACCCATTAAGTGTAAAAAAAAAAAAAACCCAACCAACAACAAACAAAACAAACCATTATATCATTCTACACCATATACTACAGTGTTCTATACACTGTAAAATTGATTTAGATTGGTTCTGGATGCTAATTAGTTAATACAGCAACAGCTACAACACAAAAACTGCATGGGAACCAAAGAGGACAACAATGTCAGGCACTTTATCTCTACTCTATTACCAGAATCTAAATACAACCACACATGCACACACATTAACTCACGTTATGAAGGTGATGAGGGTGTGAGTGATCGTACTCCATGGTGTTGTGGGGCAGAGATGCATCATGTGCATGCGGATGCCCAGGAGAGTAGAGGCCTCCTGATCCGTTCAGCAAAGCCAGACCATTGGGCAGTTTGTGGTGGAGGTGATGGCAGGCCTGGGGCATCATGGGAGCGGTGTGTCCACAGCCCGTGTGCACGCTTCCATTCACATGGCCGGAGCCGGGCAGCGTGGAATATTCCAGAACATGGCCGTTCATCTCTGCAGACTGGTACATGTAACTTGGAGAGTCGTATTCTACAGAGAATATATATATATTTTTTATGTTAGTATATTTTGTAATGTGTAGAAATAAAGGATAATGAATATTTTTTAAATGAATATTTTTATACCATTCAAAAGTTTGAGGTAAGTAAGGTCTTTTTTTCTTCCCCAAGAAATGAATACTTTTTTTTCCATCAAGGACAGTAAAGACATTTATAATGTTACAAACTATTTCAAATAAATGCTGAAATATTTCCACAAAGATATCTGTGCAGCATAACAGTTTTCAACACTGATAATAATAATAAATGTTTCTTGAACAGCAAATCAGTATATTAGAAAGATTTCTGAAGGATCATGTGAAACAGTTCTTTTAAAGGGTTACAATATTTCACAATATTACATTTTTTCCCCTGTAATTTTTATCAAATAAATGTAGCCTTGGTGAGCATAAGAGACTTCCAAAACATTAAAAATCTTAAAGACTCATTAGGACAGTTGTGTAAATGGAAAAACCTATTTTCTTTTTTAGAAAATATTAACACACAAAATATAACTAACACTAATAAATTATAGTCAAGATGTCAATATTGCATTAAAAATGCTGAAGAAAAAAAAAACACAAATATGAAATTATAATGCTTTTGCCAAACACACGTGAAAAACCAACTAGTAGCGAAGCGGAGTGTGTGTGATTAAAGTTAGCAGGCCCATTTGTGGCCTATTTCAGGGGGAGGTGTGTCTGTGTTACTACTTATACACACCGCTGCGGCCAGCACTGTTTATTCTGTTACTCAATCTCATTCAGAGTGAAAGAGAGAGAAAAAAGACAGAAAGAAAGAAAACTTCAAAGGGCCGGCTGTCGAGGAGAGGCAATGAAAACCAGGCCCGGATCAGGAGGTGAACTCTAACTCAATTTCATAAAGAATTTATTGACATAACATAACCTCTCTTAACCTTACAGAAATACTACATAAACTAAAACAACACAGCGCTGCTGGTCTCATTACTACATATCTAAAAATAATAATAACAGTAGCAAAAGAAAATGATACACATGTTCCACCATAAAAATATACACCTTAAAAAAACATTGTAATGATTTTTGGACAATTACAATGATGGAAATTCAATAGTTTTCTTAGTAATCATTCAGGACTTCGGTTCCCAGTGGCCCCAACAAGCATATGGATGAAAACTTAAACCTAGACCAGGAAGTGTGGCACTTACTATGCAGGCTGTTCTGCTGACGGTTCCTCCACAAGCACATGACGATAAAAACTAGCAGAATGAGCACCATGACGCCCAGAACACAGCCCACGATCAGGTAGAGCAGGCCGCCCGGCTGGCTGGGTGTATCTGCAGGGTAAAATCCTGGAGGGGTTATGGGGCGCTGGCTGGGCACACCTGGAAGTTGACGGGCTGAATGGAAAGAAACAGAAGAAAGTGAGTTTAAAGGGATGAAACATCTGGATGTCTTTCAAAAGAATATGTCACAAGCTCTACATTTATTGGTTAGTGGTTTAGTTTTTTTATTTGTCCACATTTACAGAAAGAAATTCACTGACACGATACTTAAAGTATTCTTCCGCATATGCCTGGGTATGTGTACAGTGAGCGATGCAAATTTTGTATTTGTATGTGCATAATGTAAAATGGAGTCTACTTTGAAAGTCTATGTGTTTAAATATAAGTTCTTTGGAGTGTTTTTGATTACTAAGGAGTTGCTTTGTGGTTGCTAAGATGTTCTGGTGTTGCTAAGGTGTTTGAAGTGTTTTAGCGCACTCCTATACAGATGCATATAGCATATTGCTATAGAGTGCAACAGTTGGAAGTTAACTGTTTAGGTAAAAATCCCATTCATTACTTCAAAAGGGAATGATTTTAAATGATAATTTATAAGCGTTTAAGAACTGTGAGCTACGAGGTTGTTAATGAGTTGTTAATCAATGCTATTTGCTATTGTCGAAGCCATCAGCCCACGCAAATGACATTGAGTCCTGTGTTCCCAAACTGCATATTTTTTTTATGCATAATATGCATCTTTTGCAATAAAAATATGCTATTCTAAATGCATAATACCCTAAAAATCAATACATTTATATCTAAAGCCATTAAGCACACAGTCTAGCACCTTTGTCTTTTTGATCAATTTTCAAATACTTTTTTTGCTTCTGTAATCTTCTGATTCACCTCGTAGCTGGTTGGTTTGGTTCATAGCTTATAACTTTTTAAAAATCCCTACAGGAAAAAAATTCATGGTAAAAATGCTTACAGATAAAAAGTTGCTGAAGAAGTGGGCAGCACTGTTGCACTCTATATCTGCTCCTCAACAAGCTGCACAATTTAATGAATCATTCATGTCTGTAGAAGTAATGGGGCGTGATAAATTATGCACCGTTTAATACTAATGCTCTAATACTTAGGATTAGGGGTTTGTTCAAATCTCTAACCCAAGTATAAGCAATAATAAAGCACCACTAACAAGTGCTGGCACATAACAATGCAACTGTTGTCAGTCTTAAAGCTTGCGGCAGCAGCAGGTCTGTTTGCACTCCATGATTTTTATTTGCTCTGGCTGTGAATGACGCTCTGGTTTGATTTCAACAGTGCTGCATTAGGGTAGTTATCAGGGAATGATGTCAAGGAGACGCAGCACAATGTCTCTCTTTGTCTAGCTTCTAATAAAATGATAGTTCGCTTTCCTCTGTCATTACCGCAGGGGCTTTACGGGTTCCTGTCTACATGTTAAATATAGCATTCCTCTGATGGTACTTCAGCCTCTCACCTTTGGTCTCGCAGATCATGACGTTACTATATTCGCTCTCGCCGCCGTCATTAAAGCACTGCATCTTGATGTCATAGGATGTCTCAGGTTGGAGCTGACCAATCAAATGCCAGAATTTGAAGCCTAGGGGAAGGAGGTGGGAAAAGGAAGGCAATGAGAGAGACTACTGAATGAGAAGGGCTTTTCTCAAAGCACATGTTGTTCTCGCCAAACCGCAATTCATTTGCTCAATCTCATTTTTTCTCTCTCACACACACACACACACTCTCGCGCTCTCTCATTCTCACAGTCTCTCAGAAGGATTCAGACAGTTGCTTTGCTGCAGACAGGCTCCTTATAAGGCAGCTTAACGTTTGTTCTGGCCTGGTTCCAGTCTTCCCACTGAACACACTCAGGGCCCTGACAAAAAAAAAAAACCTAACAACCCTTCCCCAAAATCAACCAATTAATTTTAAAACCAACCCTATAATATAATTATAGTTTGTGCAACAATATTTTATTTGTGTAGCTCATTTCTCTTTTTAATACAGTGAAGGAATGGTGTACACTAAATGACCAGCTGCTGTACTGCATAATGAGAGAGAAAAACACAAAATACACACTTACAGACTCGCATACACATGAAAAAAGCATCACAGGCTTTTTAGTGCAGTTTTTCCCTGCACACACAATATATCAGTGTTTTCTGCAACACTGTTCAGCACCGCTACTAAATCAAATGTGACATGGCAAAATAAAGGATATATAAGTTGTAAGTTTGCAGTCTGAATTGAATGTGATGAGATAAAAAAGCACAACAAAATAATACAAATAAATACACATGTCTTGTGTTGTCCTTCCTGGCTATTCACAAAAATAAGCATATAGCACAGCCAGTGCAGTCTGATTCAGGAACAAATGACCAATTCTTGTAAAGAATCAAAAAGACTTACAAACTCACAAGGTTTGTTTTATATTTGGTATTTTACCAAAAATATTTCAAATCTATTACTAAAAAGGACTGTTCCCTTCCTAGGGAACTTCAAACTGCATCCTCTAGGGTTCACTATGGGGAACTAGTGGATGCAGTGTCCCGTTCCCTTCTCAGGGAACCATGGTTACATATGTAACCTGAGACGTTCCCTTCTGAGGGAACTTCGAACTTCCTCTAGTTCCCCATAGTGACCCCTAGAGGACGCAGTGTCTCGTAACCTGAGACGTTTTATTTAAAATGCATTTAAAGTTAGCATAAAATTAACCCTGTAAAGCCTGACATATTAAATAATTGGCAGATTTTTTATGGAACATTTTATTGAAGCTTTAGACAATATAAAAAAAAAATTAAAAAGTGTTTTTCTTTTTCAGAATCTTTATAGCTCGTTATAAAATATTTTTAGAATTTATGCTAAAAGGCCATTATTTGTTAAAAAAGTATAGACTATCAATCAGATGACAGAAGGCATTGTATACAACTGGTCAAAAATTTAGAGGCCTTTGAAATATGCATATAAAATATGATACATTAGGCTTTATAAATTTTAAAATGACCCTATTTACTTTCATAATTCAAACCCTAATTCATAATCCAATCCATTTTTTATGATTCAAATAAAGTCAATTTTAAGATTTTATAATTAAAATATTTTAGATGGAAGTAAAATGGGTTGCATTTGATAGCATTTCACATTGACTTTAAGAACAACAATCTGTAGGACACACTCCTGATATTTCTGTAAACTATGAGACTTATGAAGACATCTTATCTGCCCAATGTGTTTATGACAACTTGTCGTTTGGATGAACGGGGAGAGGTTTGTGGGGCTAATGTGAACAAAGAGAAAGAGGGGGTAAAAATATGAGGCGACGGCAGTTAACATTCCTCTCAGAAACTTGAATCCCTCTCTGAGCGGTCAGTGTTGGGTTTCAGTTCAGGCCCATTAGTATGGCAGCCATTTATTAAAAACACATTTTACACTGGCTCATTACTCTGAGCGCAGAACTCACTACACATCAATCAACCGCCTTCTGTGAGAACAAATATTCATTACACAATCATACTACACGACTCTCTGGAATACTTCATTCTGATTAGTCAAGTTTAGCACTTGTCTGTCAAATACTTTTGTGTAATGTCTACTAAACTCTATAACTGACCACTGTCCCAGGCAACTGATTTCCTGTACAGCTGTGAATGTTTCATGTCAAGAGTATTTCTTCTCACAGAATGAAATTTCAATATTTATTTTATGTCTGTTTGTTTATGTTTTGTGCAAGTATCCATGTAATAAGAGCAATAACAGAAGAAAACACCATGATCTCACCTTCCACCACATCTCTCTTGTAATCACTGTCATTGTCACTGTCTGTTGGGCGATAGTAGATGTAGAATCCCTGGATGGGTGTGTTGTTATTACTGGAGGGAGTGTACTATGAAAGAGAGTGAAAGAAACATATATTTATATAATTTTTGTTTCCTCAGTATACACTCTCTAATAATTATCCCATCAAAGATAAGACCATAACTAAAGTTTAACAAGAATCAAGACATCCTGCTCTATTTAAAAAGGCTATAATGTACACATTTGCATGACTTTAGTTTCTGAAGTCTATTATTAATAATATTAATTAAGTAATTTAAATTATTAACAGTCATAATTTAGTTTTACATGACCATTTTCTGACCTTTGAATGATACAATTTTTTGGTCTTGAAGTCTCTTTAAAAGACTTGATTTGATGTTTTGATTGGCTAACCTTTTAGCTAGAGAGTAAAATAAAATTTATGTTTGTATTTATGCACCCTAATATCACTCCAAACATGTATGAGGTTTAGCAGAGTGTCCTCAGTATTCTCGTCCATATGAATGAATAGGGACAAACTCTACAAAAACAAACAAACAAAAAAAAAAACTGTTAAAAGTATTCTAATGGAATGTTCATGAGTGCCAATGTTCAATTCACAAAAACAATTCATTCTTCATTCAGTCATTTAATCTTTTTTTGAAAGAAGTAGTTGACCAGATTCACCAAATGATTCGTTTCTCAAGTTCAACTCTCCAGATTATCAGTCAGTTATGACAGGTTTGGATTTTTTTCTGACCTGCATTGAACTGCAGAATTTGCATAGACTATTTTATGATGGTTTTATGTTATTTTTCTAAGCATGGAAGTTTCGAATACAAGTCATTGTAACTGCACAGACAAGAACAAACAGTAAATTCTTCAAAACGATTTGCTTTTCCACAAAATAAAGTCAGACAGGTTTGGTATAACATGAAGGTAAGTAAATGCCAACATTTCCATTTCTAGATGAACTATTCCTTTAAGACACATCAAAACTGTTCTCCTCATGCATGTCTTCTAAAAATAGCTCAACTCAGTCCGTTCCACCCGTTAGAGCTGGATAAGGCCTCCTAATCTGTACTGGACTCACACACACTTTTTCTTGCAAAACTGCACCAGTAACCATTGCCAATTACAGGTCTGTTTGGACATTCTAGGGTGGCTCTCAGGGGCTGTTGGGAAAAGCTACTACACAGCGCCTGGAAAAGTTCACACGCAAATACTCTGCGTGCTGAGAACGTGCTGAAAAACACCTCGGCACCACTGGCACTGCAGAGAAGAACAAACCGAGGAGGCATGTTGTGAGTGAGCTGGTTATGTGGTTAGTTCTGGACAGTTTTTACACTCTCATTTTCAAATTAAGCATGAAATGTGAGTATAATTAAATTGGCCATTAGATATAAAAGGCATATGTCTAAAACATTAACACTCACACACATTAGTTTAAACCCCTGAGCTGCTAATATGAGGTTCAGGGTTGTTCCTTCAACAGGCCAGAAACAGAAATTTGTACAATTGGTGAGATCCTTTTTAAGATTAATGTGCTAATAATACATATACAGAAGCACGGAATGATAGAAAAACTCACAGTTTATTCAGTGACGAGTTATTGAGTGCCTGACAGAAACTGTTCCGAAACCTAGTGAGCTGCCTCGCGGTCTACTGCCTCTATACACAGCTGCCTTTATTTTAGCCAGAACGATGGCATGTTTTGTTGCTTACTGTTAGCAACAGCCTTTGTGTCAGCAGTGCACCCTTAAAATGCTGTCTCGATGGGCAGCTCAGGTTTAGAGGCAGAGTTAGTGTACTTTATTTTGCAGATAGTGTATAGTACAGTACGTAAATGTACTGCATTCATGTGCGTGTTCACAAGAGTACTCACAGTCCAGCGTAACATGATCTGAGTATCGCTGACAGCGTCAGTGAAAGAGATGTGAGGGCCAGTAATCGGACGGTTTGAGACGGGTGGACTCGACATGGATACCTGGTACGGCCTGGAGGTGGCGCTAGCAGGGCTTTCACCATAGTTATTCATGGCAATGACACGGAAACGATACGTGGTACCTGTCATGAAAAGATTTATTACACCAAATAAGATTTTTTTATTTTTGTAGTGTACTCATCATACATTTATGTCCCCAGTAATTTGGACCAGATTTGGATCTGGTTTTCTTAGGTTTTCACATTTTCAAGTTCATGTCATGTGTAACAGGATTTACAGACAGACATAAATGAAACAGACAAAAATACAAAAGAAAAAAAATTAATTACTAACTACAAAACACATTTTCCATTAACTTTTAAATGGTTAATAATAATAAATAAAATTATTAAATGAATTATTAAAACATAATAAAATGTATTTATCCATGATTATTAAAATAACAAATAATGGTTACACTTTAGTGTGGGGACCAATTCTCACTATTAACTAGTTGTTTATTAGCATGCATATTACTAGCATATTGGCTGTTTATTAGTACTTATAAAGCACATATTAATGCCTTATTCTGCATGACCATAATCTCTTAATCCAAACCCATACCTAAACTTAACAACTACCTTACTAACTCCTCATAATAAGCAGCAATAAAGAGTTTATTGAGGCAAAAGTCGTAATTAATAGTTATTTAATTGTGAGAATTGGTCCCCAAACTAATGTGTAACCAAAATAATATATTTAAATAATATTAATAAGGTCTGGGAATCAACCTGTGGAAACCCTGGTGTAACTTCACCTGGTTCCAGGTTGCGCACTTCCACAGACAGTTTAAGTGGTGAGATATTATCAGCCGCGATGATCCAGTCTCCACTTCGGCCCTGCTTCCTGTACTCCACGCGAAAGGCCGTGATTGGAGAGCCACCATTGGCTCGTGGGATCCAAGCGACATAAACAGAGCTTTCTGTCGCCATAGAGATAGTTGGGCGGTCTGGGGCCTCGGGAACTGGGATGAAAACAACCAATTAGAAGTTTGAAAAAAAGTAAATGCAAACTAAGTAGGGCTGCACGATTAATCGAAATTAAATTGCAAAGGCGATAAATCATGATTAGGCAGAAGCTGCGATTGTCATGCATATCTTTCAGTGAAGCACGGTTCGGCGATCGGTAGTAAATCTCCACCCGAAGGCCAGAGGGCGCTTTCGCACGGAAACTCCAAACACAGCCCGCAGAAGAACTCCAGGAAATCGCTAAAACGGTTGCTGAATAAACAGAAGATTTAACTGCTTTCATTGATTCCCTGTGACTAATAAACAAACGACTATGACAATATATGGTTTATCAGAGTTGGTCTTTTTATAATGTTTATTATAATAAAGTATATAATATAATGCAATGCTAATCGACATAGCCTTTATTACTGCTTAGAATATTATTTAATATGTTGCATGCCTTATTCTGTGTAAGAAGCCACATCATCTCACAGAAGGATTTACTTCAAACACTCGACTGACGTTAAGAAGTGAGTCTGGAGTAAAAATATGTTGTTAAATGTGGTATTTTCTTGTGCTTTCAGATGGAAAATCATTTACTACACAGAGCCATCGTTCACTGACAAGCTACGCAAACAGCTTTCATAATCGCAGAACAATTTCTTCGATTTTATCGCGCGATTAAATCGTCTGCGATTATGAACGCAATTTTGCGTAGTTTGTCAGTGAACTACGGCTCTGTGAAGTAAATGCTGCTCCATCTGAAAGCACATGATGGAGATTTACTACTGATTACAGAACCGGCTTTACTGACAAGATGCGCATGACAATCGCATTCGATTAATCGTGCAGCCCTAAAACTAAGACCTAATTATAGTTTTCCAAAAATATACAGCAGCAGTTTTCATGTCAAGTGCAAAACGTAACCTCAACATCCATCAGTGAAAAGACCAAAAGAGCAGACAAAGATAAAATAAACCAAATAAAACACACACACACACACACACACACACACGACAGCATGCCAGAGTCAGTTGAGTACTTACTGAATGGGCTCTGAGCCATAGACACAGAGACGCAAGCAGAGAGAGAAAGACGGAGCAAAATTTATGTGGCAAATAAAAGTGGGTTCATACCCATTAGAATCTAAATGTGCACACACACACACACACACACTCAAACTCTAATTACAGAAATGCATCTCACAAGTGCAAGTGCTTTAAGAATACTTCACCCCAAATGACCAATTACTCGCCCTCATGTCATAGTTTGACATGGAACACAAAAGAAGAACTTTTGAAGCATCTTCTTGCACTCTTTTCCATATATTTAAACATATTGGGACCAGAAAACTTAAAAACAAAAACAAAATACTTAAAACAAAAAAAAAGCTTCCTTTTCTTTTTTTTTTGATGCTTAACACTGCCTGGTCACAATATGGTCACTGTTTGGAAAAAGTAGCAACAACAATATTGCAAAAACACCATTAAACATCCTCGATCAAGCAGAAGTCAAACCTTTATTGTGTAATACTTTTAGAGGGCAAGTACATCATTGATCATCCTCGATCAAGCAGAAGTCAAACCTTTATTGTGTAATAGTGTTGTGGGACGTCCTCTTACCTCTGTCATGCATGACCACTCCATAATAAGTGTTAGTGGTTTTATCTTCCAGTGCTTTCTCTGGAAGAGACACAATGGGAGCCTTGGAGGGGTTCTTATTGGAGGAAGTTCTCTCTGAGAAGAAGAGTAAGAAAAGTTATGATTTGATTAATAATGTTACTGTTGGTGATCATGCTGTATCATAATGGAAAACATGGTTTGGACTTTTTTTTTTCTTTTACCAAACAAAGAGTGTATATTATGAGCAGCTAGTGGCAAAGGCAAGAGTTCTTTCTTATGCTTACTTCAATTCTAGAACATACATGAGCTAGAATATATAAAAATATTTTCCAATGCAATCATAAAAATTCAATGCATCATATAATCATTTTTTAATTACTGTAAATTATGTAAAAATGTAAATTAATTACATAAAAGTATAATATAATAAAATATACACACATACACTACCATTTGGGGTTGGTAAGATTTTTTTTTTTTTTTCTGTTCAGCACACCAAGGCGGCATTCATTTGCTCAAAAATACAGTAAAAATATTTATATTGTAAAATGTTATTATAATTGAAAACTCTTTTATATTTGTCTATTTATTTTTTATTTATTTGTGTGATGGAAAAACTCATTCTAATATGCTGATTTAGTTCTCAAGAAACATTTATTATTATCATTAATGCTGAAAACAGTGCTGCTTAACATGTTTGTGGAAATCATGACTTTTTCAGGAGTCTTTGAAGAATAGAAAGTTCAAAAGAACATACTTTATTTGAAATAGAAATCCTTTGTAAATTAATTGCCTTTACTGTCACTTTTGTCAATTTAATGCATGTTTTGTTGAATAGTTTCAATCCCATTTTTTAATATTAAAAAAAAAAAAAAAAAACCTTACTGACCCCCATACTTGTAAATGGTGGTTTACATGTAATATTAGGCATTCATTTCTAACCTAAAACACAATTCTTGACCTCTTTTCCACGGTTCAGATTTGCTGAATTATGATCTAGTTCTGATGTAATCAAAGCCAAACATCTTTAGTAAAGTGAAAATGAGCTCTTCAGCTGGGTGAAATGCTGACTGTATTCTCACCCTTTCCAGTGCGGAAGGTCAGCATGGCGGGCTGGCCCTCTCCTGCAGCGCTGCGGGCCACCATCAGAACCTCATATAGGCTGGACGGCTCCAGCTCAGACAGGGGCAGAGACTTCTCACTGCCTGGCACTCGCACCGTGTGCCAGTTCCCCACTACATTACCCATGTCATCCACCTACAGGGACATTCAGCACATGAGAAGTCAGGTAACAGTCTCACCGTATGTAGTGATCTCATGCACATAGGCGTACCTTTCAACCTCATATTCTGTGTCTGACTTTGCACCTACTGCACGTAAAGTTCAACAAAGAACAGTAACGTCTTTCTTATTCTCCTACTCTGAATCATGACAAAAGATCAACCCACTCAACTATTCCCGAGAGCACGAGCTGTGTCACTTTTTCCTGAGCCAATGTGACAAAAGCTGCCAATGCAATCTTGAAAAGAACCAGAGAAGTTTTATTAGCCAAGGGAGCTTATTATTGAAGAAAACACAGGCTTTTAAAGACGAAATTACCAACTTCTTACCAAAATGCTCTTGGCTGGCAGATACTGTTGAATTGTGTTAGCACTGACTTTTACAGTAAATGGTACAGGGCGTTGTTATGAGTATGTGCTCATTCTCAAATCTAATAACTATAAATCTGACCTGATAATTAACACCAAGGGAAAAGAAGAGGGTGGAACGAGATTCAGTCATTCTTGACGAGGTAATAATTACCTGCATTTTGTGGCCCACTTAAAGTACATCAATAAAACATTCATAACGGAAAATCAACAAGTGTACTTTATGATTTCTTACCTTGCGGTATTTAACGAAGTATGCATTGATAGGGATGCCCCAGTCCCGACCTGCCCGCCACTCTAGATCATACATGTTGGGTTTGTGCGTTTGCGGTGGGCTGATTATGATTGGTGCTTCTGGCGTAGGTTTGTCACTTATTTTCTCGGTGGGCGGTACTATAGTTTCACCAATCCCCTTCTCCCCTATGAAGGGAAACAGTTCATCACCCTCATCGCTCTGGATAGGGTGGACAGAAGGCTGTGTCTCCATGAGAGCTCCAGACATGGAACTAGCCTGGGGTTCTGTAGGGGAAAAATAATTTTTTTGGTCATAAATCATATCTTTTTATAGTTGTTTTATAAAAAAAAATTTTTTTTTATTAAATTATATTACTTATTAGTTATTCATTTTACCAGTAGACTGTCTTAAGGTCATGTTGTTACAGTGTAATTACACAAATAAGTACCAATAATAATAATAATATTAAACTACATTACTTTAGTACTTAATATAGTGTTACTATAGGGTTAAGGTTTAGGGTAAGTTGCTTGTAATTATGCACAATTTATGCATAATATACTATTATTACTATAGTAAGTACATGTAACATTTGTAACTATGTCACGTTAAAATAAAGTGTTACCATTTTACTTTTCAAATATTAGTATATAGGATAATTACACACAGCTATAGCACTCTGGTAATATGCAAGCCTGGAAACTACTTTTCCAACTTTTACTTTTCCACTGGCATTAAAATAAAAAGCCAGGAACTTCAAAGGGAACATACAATAAAGCTCTATTATTAATTAATTTATTTTTATTAAACCCCACCAGAATGACACTGGCTTGGCAGCCGATGATCTGAGCAGAATTTTTGTGAACCTGGATTTAGTAAAAGACGACTTGCATACATGTGGGTTCCTTTCCTGTGCAAGTAGCCATACACTGTGAGCACTGTATACATTACAATATTCAAGTCACCGCTGAGTAACCGTAAGACAGCAATTGAATAATCCCAGCTAAACAGCTGAAAAGCAGTTGTACAAGAGATATGGTTTGTTGCTGGTACTTAGGGTCTCTCGTTCTCAGTTGTTGGGTGTGTGGCACTGGTTTACCTTACAAAACAAACAGTCCCAGAGTCAGTAACACAAGAACTCAAACTGGGCCCGATGCCAGCCGCCACACATTCCACACTTTGGCCATTAAAATACCAGAGCGAATCAGAGTCCTACACCAGCTCTCAAACCCACCTTCCAATCATACCCTGTTTGAGCCATAGGGCAAGCCCTGAATGCTTTATGGGTAAGCCACAGTATTACACCTGGCATATGAAATGAATGAAGAGTACTAAGCTTTCATATTTTTTAAGAAATTTTCAGTGTAACAATGCATGGACTCCGTTTGAATTTGCTAAGCTGTTGCTAGGGTGTTCAGTGTGGTTGCTAGGACATTGTGAGGGTGTTCTATGCAGCTGCTTACTGGCACCCTCCTCACCTTCAAGTCATTATGATATTCTAGTCGCTAAATTTGACTCAGGTTCCACCTTCAAAGTAAGTGTATGGGCCTGTCCTGATACCAACACTTGGGTGCACGCATCAGGAAGTGCACAAGACTGTCCCAGATCTGAAAAATCCCAAACCTCAGTGCCCTCAACACACACTATTAAATCCACACTCTAAAACCACTTACGAACAGTATTTAAGGCTATAGTGCAAGTTAAATCAATTAAATATTCCATATAATTTTATTGGTGCAGAGATGAGTATGTGTATTTTGTAAAATGTTTTCATCTCTCTATCTGGACTACTGAACAGACATTTAGTAAAGTCCAAAGTATTGAAAATCAAAATGTATATAAAAGCAGTCCAAAAGGAAGTCAAAATTTGAGTCAAAAGCAAAGTGATTATTTTACTTGCATTATTACAACACTTTGATGTAAGTCTGTCCCATCAGGTAATCGAAAGTTGTATATAACTGCAGTCTTCACGCTTACTTGATATATTTCCAGTACTTGACAAGTGTTCATATAAGTAGACAAGTGGTCAAGTGCAAAGGCCACAAGTGTGGGTAGTGGGACTAACCCACTGTCTTTTTCAACCATTCTATCATCCACCAGATAATTTGAGGTATAATTAATTTCCATAGCACAAACTCTACTGGAGCCAAACCTTATACTTCAGTTACGGGTTTGTTCAAATCCCTAATCGTAAGTATGAGCAATAGTAATAGCGATGCTTGCCTTAGCAAACACCACTAATGAAAGCACGATACAGTAAATATTGTTCTGAAGCTTTGATCTTCTCTCTTTTTCTGTACAGTAGATCTTTCTCCTTTGTGACTCACATGTGCCAGACTAT
Organism: Cyprinus carpio; assembly: GCF_018340385.1. NCBI lineage: Eukaryota > Metazoa > Chordata > Actinopteri > Cypriniformes > Cyprinidae > Cyprinus > Cyprinus carpio. The sequence continues at coordinate 6,426,252 of NC_056589.1, read as the reverse complement.
GTGTGATCGTTAATGACTGGTGTGGTGGGTATAATAATAAACATTATGGGGTGAGGCAGAGACACAGAAAGCGATTTTGAGAGAACCGGTATGGCTTCAGACTGTTATCCGGCTGTACATCATCTTGACTCACCCACTGTCAAAAACACCTCTGCCTGGGCAGAGCCAAGTTCACTGGAGGCCTAGCATGTGTATCGCCCAGCATGAGAGACAGTCACAGTCTGGATGTACAGGTTACAGCTGCCAGCACGAGACAAGGTAGGGTGGGCAGTGTTGTCAACTGGCGTCCTGCCTGCCGCTGGAGGCTGAAGTAGCAGGACGGAATGTGTGGTGATTGGACCGGCAGAGTTGTACCAGCGGGTAACAGGAAGTGGCTTTCCGAAAGAGAGAGTTACAGAGTCACCCTCCAAACAGATGCCGCTTTCAGGAGGGAACAGGATTGTTGGCATGGAATTTGTCACCTTAAAGATCCCATGCATTTGACTTTTGTGGTCTTTTAGTTAATCATTGAGGTCTTATGTACACTAAAAGGTACACTTACTTGTAGCATATAATGCATTTAAAATGGTTTTATTTCTCTAATATGAAAACAAATATTGATCTTGTTTAGAGGATCATATACAAATTTTTGTCCAATCAAATGCTCTCTAGTATGAGATTCCACCTGCCTTTCCACTAAAGCTTATTGGCTAAAAAAAAAACAAAAAAAAACACGGGAAATTAAACTGCACGTCAAGACATTTCATGGGGTCTTTAAAAAGACAATTCCAGTTAGTATCCTCAGCTAAATCTAAAGCATTAAATCCACAATGTGTTTTCCCAGGCCCAGAGCTGATCACGTCTAACGCTGTTTCATCTTTTTCCAGCGGCCTACGGATCACGTATCTATCTCAAATCCTGCTGTTCAACATAGACAACTCTGCTTTTACATTGACCTGCATTTTATCAGTGCGAAATAAATCACCCTTGTAGCCGAGCCAGGAAAAAAGCGATTCGAGCCAACATTTGGAAAAGACCTCTGTCATGTTTTATCTATTCCGAAGTCTGCATATCTCTAAGCTTATCAATCATGTTTGGAGACACAGAGCAAGGCTGAGGAATAGCCTCAGAGGAGGGCAGGGGAGGGCTGTGTGTGTGAGAGAGATATAGGGCTAGTTGTGTGTGATGTTGACAGCTGGGTGGTCTGGTCCTCGTCATAACCTTGTGCAGTTACTCCTTACATTCCGCTGTCCAAGAGCTTATCCCCAACAGCACGCACAAAGCTCACTCTCACAGCCTTCTCATTGCCAGCCAAATACTGTACACCCACCCCAGCTCCCCTTCTCCAGCCAAACTCCAGCTAAACTCTCAACCCTGCTGGAAGGATATACTGTCCCAACACACTGTACGGTAAACCTGTATCTTCTGCTACTTCTGCTAGTATAATTCTCTTTTAAAGAATTTATAATTACCCTGGGTGTTCTGGGTAGTTGCCAGGCTTTTGTTAGTGTGTTCTGGATGGTTGCTATAGGGTGCATCGTCTTACCTGACTGGACACTGAGTCTTCCCCCCGATTGTGCAGAGCTAATTCCATTGTCAAACAGGCACTGGTAGATTCCCTGATCTTGAAGCATTACTGAAGAGATGTGAAGGGAGGGGCCAGCGATTTGGAGGCGGGGTGAAGAAGCGAGAGGGGTGGAGTTAAGGAGCCATGTGATTTTGGGGGTTGGACTACCACTGGCAGCACAGGTAAATCTTACAGAGGAGCCCACTGTCACAGCCTGATCTGACAAACCTTGCAGGATGCTTACTTGCGCTGTAAAGAGGGGAAGCACGCTGGAGTTATTATACGCAATGAAATAATACAACTATTGTCCATGAAGTACTAAGTAAGTACTAACCTACTTCATATTTCTAACATATGATCATTTTGTTGTTCATTGTTAGTAAAGTATGTATAAAGAATCAGAAATGGCAATGCTAGCATTTGCTGCGCAGGAGCATAAATATTTTATAAACAGGTTTTATTTTTACATAAGTTTCCAAGTTGTACCATTTTATTACCTATGTATGAAAATTGGAAATTCTGACTTTCGCAGTTGAATGAAACAGAATAGTTCAGACCCTTCACGCAAAGAACATTACCCAGTGATTCCATAAAAAAAAGATGCTGAGCTTGAGAAGAATCTGAACTACATGGATTGAGCTGCCCCAAATCTTGGTGACTTGATGGGATATTAATATTATTCCTTACCAAGCACATTCACAGCGTACATGACACTGACCACAGCTCCACGGTCAGTCAGAACAGAGCAGCAATAATGTCCTCCATCACTCAGCTGAACATCATTCAACACCAGGTTGCTTTGCAACAACATCCATTTGGAATTCAAAGAAAGCTCCACCCCATCTTTAATCCATTTGACCTTTGAAGAACGACTTCCTGATATGACACATTCAAGGGTCAGAGATCCAGACTGGTCCACTGTAAGATTGCGAGGGGTGATGGGATAGACGATCCTTATAGGTGAAGGGCCTTCTGAATCTACATGAAAAAAGAGAAATCAAACAAATCATTCATTCATAAATATTGCTATCTAAACAAAAATTAAAGTATAAACCCATTATATAACAACAGAAAAAAACATCTCAGAATATATAGCTGCTGATTTTTATAGCATAATATGGGAAGTATAACTCTCAAATCTTTGTGGTACCTAGAGACAAACTAATAGAGTTCGCTCAACCAACCTCTGACCATGAGTTTAGTGCCATGAGCCTCTACTTGAGTCTCTCGGGTTAAAGGGTTATAAGCGCCACACTTATACATGCCCTGGTGTTCTGAAGACACTGACACGATCTGAAGGTTCCCAGAAGGCAGGATTAAATACTCATCTGAAAACAGACAAAAGAAACAAACTCTCAAAATGTGTTTCTGGAGGGTTTGGGATTTGAAGGTGTCTAGTCTGTACCTGTAGACTGTTCCAGCCATTTCCCCTGTATCCGGAAGCGTGGCAGAGCAGGTGGAGTGCTGCGAGGAAGTGGGCATTCGATAACAGCAGTTTCGCCCTTATTTACAGTAAATGTCCTCCGATGGGTCTCGGCAAACCTCTCAATATCTGAATGAAGAAATCAAGAGTGCTCAATCACTTCAAAGCAACACACGTAAAAGAAAACTGAAGAGTTTTATTTTGCATGACTAGCTGATTGTACATTGTCCTGCTTTTTACATGACTACATAGGAAGTAAACAAATAAATAAACAAAATATTGATTTTGAGATGGAGAAGGAAGCTGTGGAGTGATATGAGAGATATGAAACTAGCACAGCTTGTTTTGTAATTGGCTAACTTTAACAATAGTCAATTATACAGTTTAGCAATCATTATACAAAATATTTAACCAAAGAATGTGATCAGAATCAAACATTTGCGAGAGCTGTGCAATAAACTGGAACATTCATTCATAGTAGCAGCAGTTCACACAAAGACCTTCTGTCAAAGAGATGTTTATATTGGATTGTGAGTGGCAGAGAATATGTGCTTTCCACTGACTAATGCAGTCTTATCTGCAACCCTGATCAGACCCTGGGTCAGCTGCCGGGGGTTTGCGTCCGATAGGGCGCCCTTCCCGGCATCAGCTCTCGGTACGACACAGGAAGCCCCCAGGCTCATTAAGGATACTGCTGAAGAGGTGTCTGGATAAGTGCCCAACTAAAAAGAAAGAACCATTTCCTTCCTCTCCAACACTCATCTATGGTTGGCCATTCTAACAGTGTTAATGGCTCGAGAAATCCGCCTTCTGATACTTCCTGTCTTTCTTCTCCAGCGACCTCTTTGAAGTGCATTCTTGTAAGAGTGTTGTTCTTAAAGCTGCACTGAAAGTGTATTTGTCAGCATACTATGCGTGTGTTCAAAAGTGCCTACCTGCAATGCGCACTCGTGCATGCCGGCTGATGACGGAGCCTGTCTCGGACTGAGCCAAGCACTGGTAGGACCCGGTGAGAACCGGTTGAAGAGATGACAGCGAGAGGGAGCCTGGACTAAGTTCCACTCCAGACTGGTGGCTAGGGTCTAGTGGTTGACCCTGAAACAGCCAGCTGATTCTGGCGGTGGCTGGACGTGCTGTGCAGAGCAGGTGGACCGCACTGCCCTGCTTCTGTACCACAGAGAGAGGCTCCACACGAAAAGAGAGAGACAGGACAGCTGAAGGAGAGAGACATGGGGGGAAATAAAGCAAAGAATAATATAAACAGACCATAATCCATAAATATTCCTAGACTAGCTTGGATCATTGCACACAGGTGTGCGCTAATGTTTTTTTTTTTTGAGTGTTACTAACATGGGCAGTTGAGGAGCAGGGTATGGCAGACACACAGCACAGCGGACAATAATCTCAGGCCACTGTCCTCCATGACGCTGTTTCACCTCTGAGAACTAACCAGGGGCCTTACACACACCCCCTCCACACACACTGCACACCTGAAACCCATAAAAACAATTCAGAAACATTAAAAACAGTCATGGGCAATACAATATTTGAAAAGACTGAACATGGTCAATCACATGGTTTAGCATGGTTCATGCAACAGTAATGACAACAAAATGACAGCAGAACATAAAATGTGGACACTTTTGCCACATATTTTATGTTGACTGTGGAGGAAAAGCTGCAGAATTCTTCATAGTTATGTGTTAGGTTGCTCCTTTATTTCAAGTCTTTATAATTTTTTTAGCTCATATTATTATTATGCAATGAAAAAAAACACTTTGAAAGGTCACAGTACATCTCCCCTCAAAAAGCCGCACAAATATTTGTAGTATTCATGACTATAGCGCAATTGACAAAGGATAAAGTGTGCAAAGAAGTTTAATACTATAGGGGTTTGCTCAGATCACTAGTTGGAGTGCCTCAACAAGCACAAATAATAAAAGTTACCCACATACTCTTTCTACAGATACTGAGTAGCACTGATTTAAACTTTCTATCTGTAGCTGGTCGAGAAGCTCAGCTTGTAGGAATTACAAAACCCTCATATTTCACAGTTAATCCCAAACAATACTTTCAATAACCTTTATGACGCATCCACTTATGCACGCCTTGATCTCACACAGCCTTCCCCCAAAGAGAAATTTCTTTCTGTTGATCTACGGCCCATTCCCACAGAGCACTTCTCCAGTGAAACTGAAATTCCTGAACATCTGCACCCCCTCACTCACCCTCAACCTACAATCCTTCTTCTCCCTTGCCCCCTTCATTTCTGCCCGTCTCCGATGGACTGCATTTAAAGAGTCTCCTTGTGGTCTACTCTTAATATCACTATCCAGTCACAGTGCACTGCTTTCTCACAGACTCACTGTAGCCTGAAGAGCCTCCACATGGTGTTCACACACTCACACACAGTCTCAAACGCCCTAAAAGAAAGACAAGGGGAGCGCCCAAAGGGTGAGACATGGAGAAGAGTGAAAGGATCGTAATTAGGAGCATTCCTCTTTGCTTTTGAACCCATCCCTCCCCAAGCGCCAGTCCTCTGTATCTGGGCTGCGTTAATCCGGAGGGCCTTTGATCACAGGATCCTGGTCTGTGAGTGAAGTTAGGGCCGGGGGCTGGCAGACAATGGCCGACCAGCTGTGATATTCACACTGTGGGTGCCATGGGGCTCTGTGCCCGGCCCAACATTGGCCCAAAGGACAAGCCACTCGACTGGGTCAAATTAAAGAGGTTATGCCTGGGTGAGACCACTTAGACTGAACAGGTCTGTGACATGACGCACACGCTTGAATTTACACACATTCAAGCATACTAATACCTCCTCTTGTGTTGCTTATTTCTCTTCAACATTTTTCTTCAGCAGTGCTTGCTGTGACAAGCAGTACTATTAGCTACCATTTTTCATAGTGTATTAAAAACATAACAGCTAAATTGACTTAACTGATGGACAATAAAATGGGCAAAAAGAAAAATCCCATAAAATTACACTGAAGCACAAATCAGAGTTATAGTTGGGCTCTTTGGTCAACCATCTAACAACCATTCAGATCACTTTAAAATCCACCAAAAAATGCTCTAGCAACCAATCATTGCATAGCATTGTCCTAAAACAAGAGCATATTAGCAACCATACTGCAATGCCCTGTCAACTACCCACTAGGGATATGCCGGTATAAAAATTTTCATGTTGTGTTTAATTGCTAATGCTTTAATCACTGTATACGGTATTATCACGATGTTGAAATGTAGTTTAAAAAAGTGGTCATAATACAGTATAACAGGTTTAATAACTTTTTTCTTATAACAAAATTAACTGAATATATAAACACAATAAAACAATACAGAAAAATATATAAAGTTAAATGTTTTACAGAGATTAAAGTGCAAAAGAACTATATAGACCAATAGGTATCAATTAACAATAAGACCTCATTAGTTAACCTTAGTTAATGCATTAACATTCACAATGAGCAATAGCTACATTTGCTACAGAAGTTTTTAATCTTTTTTTTTTTTTAAATACAAGTCTTAGTTCATGTTAGCTCATTAAATAACACAGTTGCAACCTTTGATTTTAACAATGTGTTATTAAATATTGGAATACCTAAGATTAATGAATGTTCAGAAGAATTTTTCATTGGCAGTTTGTGTTAACTAACGAATTAACTAATGTTAACTAATGAAGCCATAATGTAAAGTGTGAATGAACAATAAAGAATCAAAACACTTTCAAACAATATCTAGGGCATGTTGTAGTCCAGATTAAAATGTAAAAAAAAAGTTTGAAAATGAATAGCCTATTAAGTCTAAATATTTTAGTATTTGGCGCTGTGATGAACACCATAGCGAATCCACAAATTTGAATGGCTATTTAAATCTATTTAAATATGTTTTAGAAAGTAGTGCAGCTGCTTTATTTATGGGGTTTCCAGGGTAACAGCTGCATTTTCTGCAATTTTGCGCCATCTGCTGTCAGAGAGTGAATGTGCTTTCATTCAGCGTGTCTCTCACGCTTTCCCCCATGTGCTTCTCATGCATGCTTTTTTACATCAGAGCACACAGGCGTCTTTCAAGCAGCATACAGCGGTGTTGTGCTTTTTGATCAGTTGATGGGAAAAGTATTCTTAAAATGCATACCAAATTCTGAATAATTTGTAATGTATAATTATTCACGCTATTTACAAGTGCCCATGATAACAATGTTGTGCATATTCATTACCGTGATATATCGCATTACCGAATAACGGCACGTCTACAACTCACAAGAACTTTGGATGAGTGCTGGACGTAAAAATCTAGTAAATGGTTGCATTCTGAAATAATTTATTATCCCATCATTCATTTTAGCTGCAGTAAGACCTAAAAACACTCTTTGCAAGCATCAAACAATCACATACTGTACATACATATCATCTCCCCTGCCCCCTTGCAGGACCACTCAGAGGAAGACAAAGTAGGAAACACAGGAAATAATAAACTCTCCCAGTCTCCTCCTCACGTCCCTTTTAAACCCAAATGTCAAGCAAGGGTCACCGGAGAGCAGAAAGTCAGTGGGTGTCTGGCAATTGTGGCCCCGCCCCTTGGAGTCACCCCCAAAAAACAGGGTGATAAAGGGGTCTGCACTTGACAAGCACAAAATACGGCACGACAGGTAAGGAGGGAGCAAGGCAGATGAGCTATTAATAAATCTACACACTTTTGAAAACATTTCATAGAAACTTTACAAAGATTAGTCATAAACTCAGTAGATCTCAAGAGTAAATATGTATTTGTATGCATTGGCTATAAACATGTGTGTGTGCATGGTTCTTCAGCCCAAGGATTATAAGGGCATCATGTCTTGTACACAAGTCCCAACAAGCCCTCTGCAGTGCCCCTATGCCATCAGTGGAAACAATCTTCTCACTCCCAGAATAATAATATATAATTACAACAATAACAACAGCCTTGAATGAAACACAGACAAAGAAGGGCAACATAGCCCCATGTGTACATAGAAGGTGATGGTATGTAGCCTTGGAGGGGTGGGTATAAGTATAACCCTGAATCAAGATATCTGGTGTGAGGTGTGACGCTGCGCCTCTTGCTATCTCTACAACAGATCTGGCATGACGAGGAAACACAAGCATCATTCCTGTGTTTTATCTCTGTGCCTTTCTTTTGACATCCGCCTGTATGTACTAGGATCAGGGCAGAGAGACACTTTATAGGATATCTTCTGTCCTCCATCAGAGAGAGAGACAGACAGCTACTACTAAATGCAGGCAAGAGAGACAGCAGGGAATTGGAGCTGTCCTGAGCCTTCAATAACAGAGATATATATAGAGAGAGAGAGAATGAGCGGGTTGTGGAGTGCTGAGACATGTCTGATAGCAGAAGGGAAAGGAAGTCCCCTATACCTGCTGAAGATCTCCATCATACAGGCCACATCAAAAGAGAAGATTAAGGGCAATGGGAAAACCGTGCAGAGGGAAGCAAGGGTCTAACAAACAGAGAGAATTACAAACATTACCCTGACAGTGCCTCTATTTATGTAACATCATTGCACTACCAATGACTCGAGCAAGAATGCTTGCTATCGCAGTTATTGAACTGAGGATGCTTTACTCTTGTTCATCCATTCCTTGCTGGAAGAACCTGCCTAAAAGTAAGAAACAGGAAACAGTTGAGGCTGGTTGGCTGCTGGCTGCATGGGCAAGAGCATGCTGTTCCCCAGCAAACTCTAGACTAAAGTTTTAGCTTAGGCTAGTTGTGAAGCTTGGTGGGGATGCTAACAGCATCCCATCCCAACCCAAACCCAACATATGCTGATCAGCAGAGGTATTTGGTTTACAAAGATGGATCTTTGGCCAGCATGCTACTCCAAACGTTGCAGAAGACTTTTCCTACGTGCCTCTTTCCATTCTGTTTTCAACTTTGAGCTTGATTGAAGACTTTCTCAGTCCAAAAGAGAGGATTCACACACACTGAGTGTTTTCTGAAGGGCTTGATCTAACAGCAGTCCAACAAACCCACAGGCAGTTGATGATCATAAATCTAACCTTATCAGTTGTCAGAGAGAAAACTGTTTTTCCTTACTGTTTTCTCTCTGTAATGAGGGAGTAAGTTCAAGGTCATGCCTGCGATCCTTCCAAAGTGCAGGAAAGAAAGGCAAGAGTCCTTGGGATGTCTAAGAACATCCATCCTTAAAAGTATATCTTCTGCAGTTTTAGCAAGACTATTCCAGCCATTAATTCATGTGCAGTACAGTCTATCCATGCTAAAAATAAGGGTGGCTCTAATACCCTCATATCTGTATGTGATGCATAGCCTCTACAATAACATTCTGCTGGAACGCTGGGGCAAACTGACAGAAATAAAGATGCAATGTAAGCAGAAAATAACACAGTATGACTGCAAGGAAAATAAACAGTCAGACAAGCCCGTAGATGTGTGTGTAAGGGGACGGGAAGTGGCATCTGCAGTCCTATAAAAAAAAGGTGTGAACAAGAATGAGTCTTTCTCTGCAGGCAGTGCTTGAAGTGTCATCTGCCCTCTGCCTAAATCCCTGTCATATTGAGTAAACACGGACAAAAGACCCCACAGGGCTATAGAAGAACAGGTCACAACTAGTCATGGGCCGATATGAGATTTTGATGGTATGATAACCGTAAGCACTGGGTAAAAAAAAATATATATATATATATATATTTAAATATATATATAATTAATTTTGAGAATAATAAAAATAATTTTTTTTTTTCTGCTGGACACAATAGATTTTGTTTTTGAGCAACATACAGAATATTAGAACTGTAGAATTTGTTTATTTTTTTCTTTAATTTGTTTCCTAACAAGAAAAAAATAAAGACTGACATCTTTATTTAACCTAAATCTGTAATTAGTTATTTAATTTTAGTTCTAGTATTCATATACATATCATTTATATAATTTCATATCATTTAGTTATATAATAATAATCATACACATAATTAGATTTAATAATAGCCCAATTTGAAGCAAAAACAGAATGTTCTGACAAGCTTTGTGAAATTATACCTCGTAAACATTTCAGAAGACAGTCAAGTTCCCCTCAGAAACACATTCATATAAACCCCCAAATCAATACTGAGGATTTTCTTCCAATAGTGTGTGCATCATGAACAGTGAGTGATCTGCCTGCTACAATATTTTTCTCTGTGCGTCCGTCTTCAGTGTCTCTGGCCTGTGTTAACGGGCGTTAAGAGACTTCATATTTTCACATAAATGGCATTTTGGAAAATGATTGCATTGCATACGCAGTTTGTGTCCAGAACAGAGAGTTGCAATAAAGCAAAAAACTTCCGGTTGCAATCGCGTAAAGGCCAAAGTATATTTCGGCCGTCCGCGCCTGTCTGCCTTACGTTATTTTCATCATTAAGAAGACTCGCAGACAGCCGCGCACCCCTGGGTACTGCGCATGTGAGCTCATCCGTCCGCACTTATTTACAGTTGGGTATACTTTTGAAAGCTGTGTGGACGCGGCTGTGCACGAGACGGAAAGGAACGCTGAATGTGAAGTGTACCCGGGCCTTAAGTTCGGCCATCCTACACACACCTGACTGACCGCTCGCTGGCACCAACAGGAGGAGGAGGGGTCAGTGTTACTCTCTACACTGCACTCAGCCTGAGGGATTCCTACTCTTTCAGTCATTAGCCGTGTTTCCACTGTCGGGCCAAAAGCGGGCGTGCTAGTGTGTGTCAGGGTCAGTCGCGTTTCCACTGTCACTTCTGGGGCTTGATCGTGCCTCGTCGGGGCTTCCTCAGGGCCAATGGCCAGGGTTTTTTGGCCCGACGAAAACCTTGGGCCAAAGCGGGCCAACTGGGGCTAGAGGAGTGGTTATGAACAAAGGCGGAGTTTCTCCGTGTCTGGAGAGAGTCAGAGCCGCGGATCATTTCAGAAAGCTACAGCTATAACACCAGCATTAAAAACTTAATAAGTTGAGCTCAAAACTCACTTTCAGTCAGCAGCGAGTGTTTGAAATAACTCGATCCGATCCGACAAGGATTATAATCACCATAAAAGGCAGAAATATTTATAAGCGATGCAAAAGACTGCACGCTAGGTAGTAACGTTACCATAGTAAACATGGTAAATGCTACCACTTGAAGAAATCAGACGTCAGCTTCTTATTCTCTATCACAATCGTGCATTTATTTATTAACATATTTTATCTGTCATAAGTCTCGTCTCGAGTTTAGCTCCGCGTAGCCTATGTCATTAAAATATAATAAAATGTTTTTTGTTTGGGAGCTTTTATAAAAATATAGAAATTATAATTCTTTCTAAATGTGATGTATATGAAATAAACAGAAACAGTCTCGACTGATTAAGCAGGCTATGTTCATAACGCTTCACCGTTAAAAATAAATAAATAAAATAGAAATACATTTATTTCTGTGACAAATTTTCAAGCCTGATAAATTAATTCATTATGCTCAATGTATCACTTATAGTAAAACATCGATGCTTTTGAATTTAAATATTTAACAAAGCATGCAAACAAAAGACGCTGTTACCGTGTTCGTTTTGTGATCGTGCATGTTCCAGTGACTTATTTCTTAGTTTTCTGATAACTTCTCTTTGTTGGTCAAACGATGGGGTTGTTCCTGAGAGGCGTGTAAAGGGCGGGTTTTAGTGATGCGCAGCGGAGCTTTTGGCCCGACTGTGGAAATGCAGTGCTATTTTGCCCTCGTGCTACTGGCCCGAGGCTATTAGCCCTGCCCGGCCCGTTTTAAGCCCTGGCTCGCACTGGCCCGACAGTGGAAAAGCAGCTATTGAGGAGACATGGAAAGTGGCGCATACCACAGGAATGGTATAATGGAAAATATTAGTGGTTTTGATACAGTGATATTTTCAAATCGTGGGATACCTTGAAAACGGTAATCGGCCCATGCTTAGTCACAACTGGTACAAAAGTAAAGACCTGAACTTCACAGGTAAGAAACAAACAAACCTAGTAGGGAAAGCTCCACAAAATGGATGCAAATGCTTATCTTATTAAACAAACAAATGAGTCATATGGCTATGTTGATTAGGGAATGCAAAAAGCAGCAGAAACATGAGGGGCACCATAAGAAGAAGACTGAAAAACAGAACAGAAGACAGTGAAACTGAGAGAGAAGCAGAAGACTGAGTGAATATCTTTTCTGATAGTTTGATCTGACCCTTTGTGGTAAGGTTGATACTCCTGCCGTATCCTGAACCTGTCCACACTCGCCCCCCACAAACGCTGACAGAGGAGCCACTCTCCACGCATTCCACAGACAGAGAGAGAGGTGAAGGAGAACAACAAAGTAGAGATGTTACAAAAAGAAAAGAAAAAGAAAAAGACGATAAAATAAGAGAGGTGGAAGGAAGAAAAGGAGGTAGGACGGTGTGAGTGTCAGTGAGAAAAGAGAAAAAAAGAGGATTCATCAGTAGGTGAATACTTCCTAAACCTCGGCTAATTTCCCAAGATAATGCCTGACAGACAAACTCATACTGTGTGAACCTTACTTGTAATCCTCCCAGTCAACTGACAGTACAATGTCTTTACTTGGTGCAATCAGAGAGACCTGGCAAGCAAGATAAATCAGGAAAGGGAGAAGGACTAAGAGACTGGAAGAGGGGATGGGAACCAAGGCCCATTATGGATGACCCGAGTGAGGCTATAACAGGTTACAAGTGGCAGGAATGAGGGAAGCTCCAGGCCATGCAGATGGGACTAATAAATGGAAATACTGGGCCTCTGAACTGAGCAGTGATTAAAGGGGGCAGACATTATTAAAAAGAGAGAGAGGAACAGGAACAGGAAAGCGAGAGAGAGAGAGAGAGAGAGAGAGAGAGAAATCTGTAAGCTACTAAGCATTTAAAAGGGAGCATTTGCTCTTTTTTACCATGAACAGAGATGAGAATCAGTCTGCAGTTAGGCAGCACTTATCAGCATTCAGAAGGCTACAATGCCTAAGAAAGGCCAAAAAGAGGTTAACCTTCAACTGCTCTCTTTAGTGAAAGAGTGAGTATGTATGCATGTAAAGAGGCATTACATCAGGAGTATGATACTACATCCTAGGACTGGCCTCCCCCAGCTGTAAAAAGCAGCTTCTCTCCGTTGACAGGAAATTGTATCAGAGTCTACATAGCACAGGCAGCCCTGGGCTAAGATGCTCATGGGTTGACGGGGCACAGCCTGGACCATCATGGCGTGGTTAACAGTGAAAGGAAAGATGCGAGGGGAGGAGAAAAGACAGGAATGAGAACAGAGGCCCCAGGGATCAGACAGTCACCTCTAACAAAGCACTGTTTACCAAGAACACACACATCTCTTTCCCGCCTCTCTCCTCCCAGGGGGGTTCTCAGCAGAAACAACCTGGGTCTACCTCCGCCTCCTTCCCATGAGTGCCAGGCCTCAGACTATGGAGACAGTGCTAATTCCTGCCCCGGGCAGCATGGCCTTGGTCACAAACACTCCACACACAGATCGCCCGGTGAGATGGGGAGGGAGGGAGACCCTTAGCCCCAGTACAGTACAGAAGAATCCTCTTAATTGGTGTTTGTTCTGTGGTGTCTTGTTTGCCTGGGAATAGGAGGCAGCGGCGGTGTGGAAGGGGAGGTGGTGACAGAGGAGGGGTGCAGAGGTAAAGGGGCCGTTTCCCAAGGTTTTCAACAACAGGGATTAGGCAGAGGGCTGAAACTCAATAGGATCGTCTCAGACACTGGAAATGGATCTCAGGATATTCTGTCGCACAAGGCCACAGCCAAAACTGTGGAAAAGCAACACGCTTAACTAACAACACCCACAGTATTGTGGGAGCTACAGAATATCCTTCCAGCTGAGTTCACAGCTACTCAGAACCCTCGAAGGGACGTTTAAACACAGGAAGGGTATTTCTAATGGAGAGGAGGAATGTTACAGACAGGAGAGACAGCAGTTCTGTCTGCCCAGAGGGTGTGCTGAGAGACAAAGTTGATAGGCAGCCTGTGCCAAGAGTGTCTGATTCATCAGCCAAGCAGTAGAAGATGATAATGAGTGTGTATGTGTGGCGGTTAGAGTCAGCACAGCATTGGATGACTTCTATGGTAGATGCCAAACACTCAAAAACAGGAACATGTCAAAGCTGTGTCCGAGTTACATGCACATGTTCCAGACACACTGAGCTGTGGTTCTCATGTTAGAAAAGTAGGACTGTACCCTTTTCACTCTAGATGCTTTTTAAATCATGCAAATTTAAACTAATTGAAAGGATGACAGCTGCAAAAAAGTTGGAGGCAGCTAGTGATTTTTCATCTAATGTCTGTATATCTCTGCTCTCATCTCTCTCTGGTTCAGCTCAGATTCAGTCCTCCCTCGCCCTCCTGGATTCCATCACCTCTTCAACACCATGGCAACTAAGCTGGACATACAGCTACACAACAGGTCCTGCTCAGTATCCTGCCGATAGGTCTTTGGCCTCCGACCAAAAGCACTCACATAGCAGGAACATATATTAGAAGTTGCGATTCAAAGCATGCACAAAACAAAAACAAGATGACAGTAAGGCTTGAAATCTTCACTGGCAAATAATGAAGACCAAGAACATCACTCTAACATTCATGCTGGCCAAAGACCGAAGAGTATAAGAGAAATTTTGGATAAAAAGGGTCAAGATTCATGGTGAAAATTTGATTAGTTTAAGGGTATAATTCCATGCCTTTTCAACCACTGGGTTTTCCAAATTGAAAAATTTGCTATAGAACAAAAACAAACAAGTTTTAAGAGGTTAATTATACTTTCTGAGTGTGTTGAAAACCCCCCACAAAACATAAGGCCAACTCTCTGCCTTGTATGCACAAGCTTGAGAGCTCTGAAATAAATATCCACTCCAAACACTGCCTCTGACTGAATCTATTTAGGTTGTCTAAATGTTTATCTGTCTTGTCTTGTAGCCCTCTGCAAGCCAAGAGGTCATGTTTTCCAGTGCTTCCAAAATAACAAAACAAATTGTGTGGTGTGAGTTCAACAAACGTGCTTGTCTGAATTGCTATCACTGGCTTCATATCAGATAGCTGAACTCTCTGTCATGCTCAGGCTTCAGCCATTGTCTCATCCTGGAGGTGAGCAGATTCTGGACAGTGGCATCAGACGGTGCCAATACCAACATAACTTTAATAAAATATTATCATCATAATAATAATAATAATAATAATACAGCTTGCAATCACTCCATTTGCAGTACACTTTTTCCATTACTGGAAGGAAAGTGGTTGCACACTGGATTCAACAGATGGGGAAAGCTTATAAAAGGCCTCATTTAGAGCACCAATGGATGAGGTTTTACAGACACAGACCAGGAAGCTTGTTTGTCCGAGAATCATAAATATTATGCATCTCCCATCCTGTATCTTAATCTAATTTGGGTTGTTCTAAAGAGATGGGTCAGAGGCGTAACAATGCAGGGCTTTCTTTGGGCTTACCCCTGTAATTAATTCCTGTTTCCTAAAGCAGTTGAAAAAGATTATAAATGACCGTTTAACTTTGTTCCCCAGAGGGGCTGCCTCTTCCCGCACTGCAAGGCTCAAAATGGCACTTTCAACCACAAGCCTCACAGTAGTAGTACCCACAGTGCCTCAGGCTCTGATCCACCAGTTATGTAGCCCTTCCAAACAAACAGTCTGTTTGTCAGGAGCAAGCGGGGAGGCACCCGTGGCTGCTTTTGCCTTAATATAGTCCTGCTGATCTGTTGCCTGGCTTGGGCACTGGGCTACAGAGAAAACCCATGTCAGAAGTCGCTTACGGGCTGCAGTGTTTGAAATAGAATGCTGTGGTGTAGCTGGGCTCATACTAAAGTAGAAAAAAGAAAAAAGATACAGGGAAGAGTTCTGGCTGCTCTCAAGGCTGGACCTAGAACAGGATCTGGTGAAGAAGGGTCAGTTCAGGAAGTCTCAGATAAATGAATCTTAAAAACAGGAAGGTGCTGAGGATGCAGAAAACCCCTCCTACATTCTGCACAGGGTCAGGGCTCCTCTGTCTTTTTTAAATGTGGGAACTGTCAGCAATGTGTAAAGTTGAGAAGTTAACTCCCAACTTTACCCCAGGATTCTATAACTGTCCCATATATTGACAAATTCGATTTGGTTTATTTGACCAACAACAGCTAAGTGTGCATAATTCCATAAAGCAACTTCCTGAGCAATTTGGTCTTCTCAATAATTATCATAAAAAGCATGCTTATTTGGGGATTATAACTTAGGGTAGGGACACACCAAACTGATGCTAAATAACTAGCGCTAAGGAAAACTGACTGTGGCGTCGCCTTGAGTTGCAACGCATCACCTGCTTCGGTGCAAAAAAAGTTGCACTAGAACGCACTGGACAGACTACAGCCAACAGCCAACAAGCATGTACGTACTACGCTTGCATGAGAGAACATAACTCTCGCATACCAGCAGGTGGCAGTATTCTATATCGGCATTCAAACAGGGAAACCGGTAGAGGCAGAATTTACTTCATCATTGGTTTGATTTTGTCAGTTCCGCTCTTTTTCTCATGCGCTCATTCGCTAAGCTGAATAGCCAATCGGAGTTCTCTTTCTTGCCGACATTGCCCGACGGCCAACCGTTGGCTAGATCAGAGTGAAAATATATTCCTTTCTTGATGAAACATGTTTAATCATACACTTACAACACACAATAAAAGGGATTGTTTAAAGGGACAGTTCACCCAAAAAATTCTGTCATTTCCCCAAGTTCTATTAAACCTGTATGAATTTCTTTTTCAAAAGAATATATTCTGAAGAATGTGGGTAACAAAACAGTTGCTGGTCCCCACTGATGTCCATAGTATTGTTTTGTTCAGTGGGGACCAGCAACAGGTTTAGAACAGCTTGAGGGTCAGTAAATGATTACAGAATTTTCATTTTTAGGTGAACTATCCCTTTATATGACAACACCCATCACATGAGTAAACTTCCTGCACAATTGTGCCATTAACACACACAGGAGTCAAAGTACATCTTTGATGCACTGAAATCTAGACTATTGGAATTGACTGTACCCATCATTTACTTTCCATGCTCCTAATAAAAGTTCTAATTATTTTATTTCTGTCTTTGCAGTGCCACGAATGTATAATGACAAAGCCTGAGATGAAAATATTTTAATATCCGGCTCATAGGTGAGCCAATAATATAGCTTTTCTATGTAGTATTCCAATTAATTACACATAAAAACTAGGGAGTAGATTTCAAAGATGTGTCTACATTTTCTGTTTAACTTAAGGACATTAAAAGTATTATGGTCAATGAATCACGAGAAATAAATTCTTATTGTTGCCTCAGACCAAAGGGGGAATACCTTGGCATCTAGTGGATTGCACCATGTTAGGATCATCTTTTTAGAGCAAAATTTGCAACAATCTGTTGAGAGAGAAACAAAACCTGTGCGGTATACCATTCACCCAATATACATAACTGCTGGACAGTATCCATCACCACTACCAGGGCCCTAAATTACAGCAAAGCTTTGGCAGCCAGCTGTAATCCCTCTCCAGGTCCTAAGGCACTCCAGAAGGATGACGACTCTCAGCTAACCCGAACTAATGAGACATGGACTTCAGGGATTAAAAGCAAATATTCTGGGTGGTGGACCAACTCAGTATCACTGTAGTTATGGTATGTGTAATGTACCATCATGAAATCTTCCACCTCTATGAAATCTTTTATACTGTTCAAAGTTGGATGTCATGGTCCCAATTAAAAATAACCACACATTTGTTTGGTGGTTCCTCTAATCAGAATGGGGCCGATTAAGTATGCAGTGTGACGGTACCGCATGATCACATCTGTCCCGTCCGCATGGAATAAAAAAGGGCAATTTATTGAATATCCACCATATAATTATTATTATTTTATTTTATTTTTTATTTGATTAAGATATTCATTTATTGAGAAATATCGTCCAGCCCCATGTGAAACTTTATTACCTTATCTCACCATCTACGGAATGGTGGTGAGAGCAAAGATCATAGCCCAAAGCTAAATAAACCTTCAAACCACACAGGCCTATGAGCTCACTTCATTCCTCGCTGCCCAGGGCTGGCGTAAAAAGAAAGCTTCCTAACATCTGTTGGGCAACAGAGGCAGGGCAGAGGATGTCTCCCTAAATACACCCTGAGTGCCCCGTTACTGATTGTCCAACTTTCTCACTTTCGTTCAAGTCTCCTATGCCAACATGCCTGGACTGGCGCTCAAAGCTACTCAAACACATTCATCACTCGATTTTAATGTACATTTAAATTCTATCCTGTCCACAGCCCAAACACACACAGATGGAATTCAAAAAGAATAGCACAAAACTGTCTGAATTGCTCATTCCACTTCTATGAAAACTGATCTCTTACAACAAGCACAGTCCTTACTGAGACAGGGTTTTTGCTTGCCCATGTATTGATCTAAAGCAGTGTTTCCAACCCACAAACTGCGACAAACTACGACAGACCACCAGAATGACTGGAAAGGCCATCACTGGATCTGAATCATTATGCATGCTTACATTCAAATTGGCCACTTAGCATACCTTTTCAACAGCCCCATGTGTTTATCATTACCCAGAACCCTCTACACAGCCAAACATTATTCTAGCACTCTAAATAGAACTGCAGCATTTAGCTGCAGTGTGTACTGGATAACCAATGCCCTGCTAATGATTTTTAAATGCTCGTAATTAGCAAAGGAACACTGTTGGGTCATGACTTTACAATCACAAAATGTCATCAAGTCACTTAATTAGAAAACCAAGAGGGCTTGATCACAAACATGAAAGGAAACAAAATGGGGAAGCAAAAGCAATTGAAAATAAGTACTTCTCAATCCAGCTTATCTAGAAAGATAAATGCTATGTTGTGCAAAAAGAGTGACCTCAGAAACTAGTAATCATTTGACTAAAACATATGAATTAATGGGAAATGCTCGCTTGTCCCCCCTCCAGGAAAAACACACAGATTGAGAGCGTGGGTTCTCTGAAGGTGCCCACCTGTGGCCCAAAGCCTCAATGAAAAATATTCAGGGTGATGTTTTTTGGAACGTCAACTCCACCAGATTCTAAGTGCAGCCCCTATGTAAGAAAAGTCTGTTTGATACAGTGGAAGCATACGGGCATCACTGCATTCTAGTAGTAGACAGAACATGGAGATCCAATCTGAGATGTGGGAGCTTAATAAACACTATCAGTAATTGATCAAAGCTACTGGAGGAAAAGGACCGGAAACCTTCCTTTTCATCCTTCTCTTTTTAAGCTATAAAAAAAAATAACATGGCGAAACATCACCATTAAGGTATAAGATACACATTTCCTACAAGCTACACAAAATGTAGCTTCCCAAGATTCAAGCTACTAAATTTAAAGCAGTTAAACAGTGTCTTGTTAGCTATGGTACAAATTACTAAAGAAAAGCAGCTAATTACACTGAGATTACATAGAGTATTATATTTTATAAATACATAACCATCCAATTGTTTTATCACAGCTGTATTTTTCTGGCAACAAAACGACAAGGGTTTCTCAATTAGAGTGACACCATTAAAACAAAACGGACACATTTACACTAAATTACTAAAAAATAGAACAGTAATTTATTTTAAAAAAAAAAATATTAAAAAGAAAGACAAAAAGCACACACACACACACAAAGATTTAAAATGCAGGAACTTGAATTAAAAAGGTACATTTACATTGCCATCTCAACAAACTGATTCCCCAGAATAATCAATTTCTGCTGCTACATTTTTTTTTTATTTATTATTAATTATTAACTTACTAAAAAGCAATCTCAGAAATTAAAAAAAAAAAAAAAACAAAAAAGGATTAGTAAAGAAAAATGTCAGAGGTGTTTTCACTACTCGCTCCTGCTGCACTCAAGCAACACAGCAAGATAAAGCATCATAGCATATCTGCTGCTCAGGTGGGTCTGGCTGTCTGCTCACATACTGTCACTAAACAAGCTGCTATTTAACTGAATGTTCATCATAAAGGCATCATATAGTCTTTGTTGCAGTATTGAATAACAGTTACACTTACACTACGTTGGACCCACCCACATTTGTGTTGCTTCCGACATACACATGTTCTCACTGGAGCTTACGCTGCACCCACATCCTACTTCATCCGGACGGAACGCCACTCTCTTGTGAACGCATATACCAGTTTACAGAGATTACAGTTTATAAAGTTTTAAAACTGGATATTTTTCTTACAAAAGTGCATAGATTTGCTTTAGGAGGCCTTTATTAACTATCCTTTTAATGTAGCATTTTGTCAAACTATGGCCTGGTTTCACAGACAATGCTTAGGTTAAGCCAGGATTAGGCCATAGTTCAATTAGGACATTTAAGTATATTTTATAAATGTGCCTTAGAAAAAACATTTCTGGTGTGTATCTTGAGACGAATCAAATGTACCAACATATTTTAAGATATGTCAGTACAAGTTTCTTACAGCCATGCATTTTAGTCTGGGACTAGGCTTAAGCCTTGTCTGTGAAACCAGGGGTATAACACAACTCTTCTGAAAACAGCTGAACCATCAAAAAGTTAAGTTATAAAGTCTATAATAACTTTGATATAACTGATATAAGGCAAAAACTATTTCCTAGGATGAAGAGAAAAGAGACATCCTGAACAAAAAAAAAACCAAAAAAAAACAAACAAAACACAAACCCAATAACAACACAACTAAACATACACAACTCAAGCTGTATATATACTATATATTTGCGGTTATGATCTCTAAACATTGTTTTATCTCTAACCAGAGTGACGGGAAACAATTTGGATAGCTCCAACTGTGCAAAGTGAGATTTTGTTATGTAATGATTATGATGAGATGATATATGTTTAATCCAGGGGTAGGCAACGTCGGTCCTGGAGTGCCGATGTCCTGCAGAGTTTAGCTCTAACCCTAATCAAACACACCTGAACAAGCTAATTATAATCTTCAGGATTACTAAGGCTACAGGCAGGTGAGGTTTTTCAAGGTTGGAGCTAAACTCTGCAGGACATCGGCACTCCAGGACTGACGCTGCCTACCCCTGGTTTAATCCATCATTATAGTTGTCTTTCTCGCCATATTTTATTCTGACAAGATCATCTGAAAAATGAGTGAAAGAGAACAAGTTGGATTATTTGTGACTGAAGTCAACATTCCTGTCTGGACAAAAATAAAGACGATGAAAGTTCACTCTGCTGTCCTACAGTCTCTCATCCTTTGTCTACGCCTTTCACGCGTCCCATAAAATACCGCAGCGTAACTGCATAGCAATTTTCAGTTAAATGCATGGGGTGGTAAAAAGCTGTGAATGTAGGAAAAATTAAAATGACAAGTAGTCACATTCTTACATTCATTCATTACACTTGGCTTTCCTGGAAAGCACGTTTTACAACTTTTATTGTGCTGGTATCTTGAGATCTCTTGGTCTCTTTCTCTCCCGAGCAGAAAGCATGAGGGCTTTGTTACCCAGCAGTCATGTTGTCCTAACCTCTCTGATCACACAAAAGACACTCATGCCACATGTAGGCATCCATTTACGCCTCTTAAGAAGCAGAACATCAAAAGAGTCATTACGCCCACAGGAGGAACAATACACAGAAACAAACCTCTATCTGCTGCCAGAATCATAAACATCAGTATGCAAATAAACAATCTTTTTTTTTTTATAATCTACAAAAGCCATACAGTTAAAATAAATAGACCCAAGATACATCAAATATAAGACTTCTATTCTAAAGTACACTGTGACTATTATGAGACGTTTAATATGAATCTGGGTTGGTTCACACTCTACAGAGAGTTTTATCTTTCAGCTGAGAGTTGTTTTTTTTATACAAATAGATACATTTCCTTAAATTATTTTAATCAAATATTTAAAAAAATATCTTCTCAAAAGGTTTGCAAAAAAAAAATATTTGACAGGATCAATTCTCCTAAAATATTATTAAATTCTGGCACAGTTTGTTCCCTCTTTACATTACAAACCTATATTTTAATCTACAACAAATAATAATATTTACACTTTTACTTTTTAAACACTTTTAAACATTTTATCTGTAAATACAGAAATTGATCTGGTCACATTAGGTCAACTACATATTTGATGTTATTTAAAATGCAACTCTAAAATAACCCACTCCGTGGATTCTCTATTCTGGGAAAGATACTGTTTTGTTTTGTTTTCTATTTTACAGTTTTATTGTCTTTCAGTCTAGTGCTATTAATTTTCCAGAACAAAAACCCATGGGTTCTGTCTCTGTCTTCTGAGCCGAGGTCTGACTAATGCATATTGTGGGGTTTGTGTTCATCAAGAAATAGCTATCATCAAACTGCAACAATGGTAAAGAAATTTCTTTTTTTCAACGTTAAAAAAGACGTATAATTTAACATCCATAAATTCCATAAAGTGGATGTCAACTTAGACACTTCAGAGGAAAGCCTACAAAATAATAATAATAATAATCATAATTGCATTGTCATTATGCACACCAGTTCAATGTTGCATTTACATACAAAAACATGCAAAGAGCTTATGACCAGACTAACAACACTAACAAAACACTTGTCACAGAGAAAATATTGTCCAATAGTTTAATGTTTTCATATTTACTGAGATAACTCTAAAAGCACCTCCAAGGCCATCAGGAACATCATGTTGTGTTCATACAGTTACAATTAAGATCACTGTCAGAAAAAAAAAAAAAAAAAAACACTTAAATCAACTCAAACTCATGGCAAACTGAAAAGTTTTCATTCATGGGACTGAACGTTTTTTTATGCTTGCCACTTTTACAAAGGAACAGTTTGAATAGTCTCTGACTCCAGATACTTTGTTTCAACACACTTTACACTCGGGGAAATGGGGTGTTCATGCATTCCAACATAAAATCTCTTACACTTAAGATTCTGTAAACTTGTACCCTATCTGCATTTCAAAATCTTAAAACTGTTTCCACACATCGTACTCCATTTCAAACTTTGTTTAAAAACTTTTGTTAAACTTTGATTATACACTTAAAACGTCTTTTCTATATCCTTTACATTTTTGCATTTACTTAGATCAAGTCTTTACACTTCTGTATACATGCCCTTTATCACTCAAATAGTTTGTTTTAAGTCTTGAAATTTAATTTCTACAATTTAAACTTTGTTTCTAAACTCATTACATTTTGGGGAAGGGGTTATTTATGCATGCCCAAAATAAACTTTAGCACTTGGCACTTTACACCTATACATTACTTTGACATCTAGACAGTTTACACTGAACTCGAGTTTTTCATTTAAACCTTCTGCAAACTTTAGTCTGAAGGGGGAAATGATCATTCCAGAACAGAACAAAAGTCATTTTTAACACTTGACATTTTACACGTTGTCCTCATGTATGATGTTTGCAGTGCAGACAACTGCGTCTCGAGCAGGAAAAGTAAGTGAACAGACATGAACTCTCCACACTGTTACACTTTTCAGCGGGAGAGACTCTTCACACAGCACGTCTGTGGCGGCGGGTGAAGACTCTCCGGAGTTTCTTACCTTTTACAGGAGGATAAAAGCTGCTGGCAGCCGGACACACTAGCAGTGAAACACATTCTCTTGATGGCAGATCCGCACGGGGCCCTCCATTAGACGCGGGCGCAAAGTGCAAAACAACGGGAAACGATACGCCGTTTCACTCTCCTTCTGTCCCAGACGTACAGACGCGTGACCGCCGCGGAGTCAAAGTACGTACTCAAACCTTCAGATCCCGGTGAAGTTCGTAGTAAGTGAACCCTACTCGTCTAACTGTTTCCCTCTGTCCTCTCTTTTCCCTGCACACGTTCACTCTCTCTGCTGCTACTACTGTATTTTACTACACACACGGAGAGAGAGAGGGGATCATATTGCTCAGCAGCTCGTCAGAGCAGGAATGTTCCAGCCCTACAGCAGCAGGGCAGAGCTTCAGTGTGCAGGGGGTTGCCCTGCTGACCCTCACCCTGTGAATATGACAAACAAATCATCCTTGTGTGTGTGTGTGTGTGTGTACTTAATGAATATTACCAACATACCCGCCGCCTGCACCCCTGCTACCCAAATCATCCTTAGCCTGTATTTGTCTCTGATTTGAATTCTTTTGACTTTAACATTAATTAACATCTTGTTCATTAAAATGTATAGTTTTTGTGATTTTTTATCAAACAAACAAACAAGTAAATAAATAAATCTGCTGTTTAATTGAAAGATTAATATAGTATAATGAGGTTTAATTTTTAACATTAACTACATAAGTTAACAGAAACTATCAACAAAGCACACTTTTACAATTAACTTAATGTTAATTAGTTATTGCAATGTGAATTTATCTATCTGTCCATCTATATATCAGGGTTGTGTGCAGTTTTGAACTGAACTGAGAATGCCTTTCAAATTTCAATTCTATTTTGAAATTTAAATTGTGATATCAAACGGGAATTAGGACTGTGACACATATTTAATTAAAAGAAGCAGAATTAAAATACATTAAAAAAATATTTAAAAAAAAAATCATTTAACTGCAATAAGTGTAACTTGAAAAGTGTGTTTGGCCTTGTCTAACTGTTTAAAAAAGTTTAAAAGTCTTGAAAATAAGAATAGCCCTTTAACAGTGAGAAACATGTCGAAATGTAGAACACTGCTCACCTGAAGGTCTATTTATCTCGTCACGCATCTAAATGTTTTACAATGCTGCTGATCTATCAGTTTACATCTACAGCTAATTTAATTAGTACTATTTAATTCTTTTTAATTTATTTAATTATTTTTAATTTAATTATTATTTATTATTATCATAAAAAAGAAAAACATTTTTTTCATTGCTCTATACCTAGTGAACTTTTTCTGAGCACTACTGAGACAGATGTTGGTGTGATTGGCAGGTGGTGTCCTTGTTTGCATGCCTCCATAATCCTCAGCAATGCAGGAGTTTTCAGGAAGAATGTGATATATTTGTACAGGGCACATTCCTCAGTCATTCACCGACAATAACAGTTACAAAAAAGAGTTTTAAAAGACCATACATGGATTGAGAACAGCATGCAAATTTTGCATTTGCTTTTGCAGCACCTGTTTATGCCTTGTTTGAGTAGCTACATTCTATGGGTCATTTTGGCCTCGGGACCTTTAGTTGGATTTGGCTTATGTTGTTTGGCTGGGACTATTTCCTCAGCGCTTTGTGAGATGAGGGTGTGTGTGAGGAGATGTTCAGGTGTGGGAGGAATGGCTGGCTGGTTAATGCCTGAGCTTGTGTGTGAAGCAGTCATCTGTTCTGTGTATGGGCATGTGTAAATAACATAATCATCTTTGCACATGTAATCATTGGACAAGACCAGTGATGGGACGGCCCACCCGGACCGGTGGACAGCAGGTGCTGCCTGCCTTCTGACAGCCCATTCCGGTGGAAGGTGTGATTCAATTCCTCCAAGGTCTGCAGAGAAACATGCCGTTTGTGGTCTCAGGCAAGCCGAAGAGCCTGTAGATTCCTGACACCAGAGAGTGAGAGCTGTTGGAGCGTAGAGGCCCTCTTATCTTGACAACTGCTGCTTTCTATTCTGCTTGAGAGGATCTGGACATGCCAACATGCCCTCGGCGCCCCACTTTTCTCCCTTTTGATTTTTATTTGAAACAGATTTACAGCTGTTATCAATTCTGAAATATTGTGAAATAAGCAAATATTTGGACTTATTAGTGGTGGTTGCATCACTGTTGTTATTGCTCATATCTGTGGTTAGTTATTGAACAAGTATTAAAATTTGGCACGTAACTCATCCCATGCTGTGAGTGTTTAGTGTTATCTTTATGGATGACCAGATCAATCCTCACATAGTAATATTAATTCCAAATGTGTTTTATTATTATTATTATTATTATTATTATACTAGTGATTTCTTTTTTAACCTGAATGTTAATGCATTTTATAAACTTTGAAATAAAAAATGAACTTTGTAAGCAGAAAGTTGCATTCAGGAATTTTTATTTTTTTTAAATAAACACAAGAAGAAATGTGGTGAAACGTCAAAAGTTTGGAATAATCATAATTTATAAATATATATTTGATAGAAGTCTCTTATGTTCACCATGGTTGCATTTATCTGATCAATAATACAGTAAAAACAGTAATGTTGTGAAATATTCTTATGTTTTAAAATAACAGTTTTTATTGTAATATATTTTCAAGTTTTCAGTGTCACGTGATCCTACAGAAATCATTCTAATATGCTGATATGGTGCTCAAAGAAACATTTCTTATTATCAGTAATGAAAACACTTATGCTGCTTCATATTTTTGTGGAAACCGTGATACACTACTGTACAAAAGTTTGGGGTAAGTATGATTTAAAGAAAGAAAGAAATGCTTTAATTCAGCAAGGATGCATTAAATTGATCAAAAGTGGCAGTAAAGACATTTAAAATGTTTCAAAAGATTTCTTTTTAAATAAATGTTCTTTTGAATGTTTTGGATTTTTTTTTTTTTTTTTTTCATCAAAGAATCCAGAAAAATCATCATAGACACTGGAGACTGGAGCGATGGAGTAATATTTAACATTTAACATTTATTTTTTAAATACATACAGCTTTGGTGAGCATAAGAGGCTTTTTAAAGAGACATTTAAAAATAAATCTTAATTAGTTGAAACGTTTGACAGGTACTGCAGCGAAATAATGATTGGAAAACAAGAGAAATGTCAGTATTGGCTTCTTTAATATTAATAGCTATAATTACCCATTTTATCTCCATAAATCATTCAAATGTTCCATTTTATAAAGGTATTGGAACTGATATAAGTGGTATCACCCATCCCTAGTCATCAGACTTTTAGCTGGCAACAATAAAAAGAGCAGAATTATTCTCAGATATGGACCATAGTAACCAGAGTTCAGTTTAAATAAATAAATAATTTTGAGATGGGCTGTTTTAAATTTTGGCAGACATGCTAAAAACCACTCGAAAAACCTTAGCATATCATAGCAACACCTGCATAACCACTACAACTTGGCCACAGTAAGCACCCCTCACATTATTTTATGGCTCATGTAATTAGATTTAATGTTTAATGTGTTTACTTTTAGTTGTTCTCAAACAATGGTATTTTAACTTTTTCCCGGCCCATATTATTAGCCTTTGCCCCAGCAGTTCCATTCCTCTCACCTCTTGAATGGGATTTTGTCAGGGAGAAAAGCTCAGGCCAAGCCAAGAGCAGCAGGCTGTCTGTGAGCCCTGCGCTGGATCTAAAGGCCTCTTTATTGGGCTGCATGGATTCAACAGGTCCTGGAATGAAATCAAAGGTGTTAGCATGAACCAGACTCCAGGAGAGGAGGTGTAGACCTCTCCACACACAGGTCATGTATGCAACGTCTCTCTGTTCAGTCCGGAGATCTTTCTCACTCTAGTTCATTACCTCTGATTTGCCCTTCTTTCCTCTGGCTTTGTGTTTTGGGCTGGTGGGAGTGTGTATGTGCACATGAGAAGGAGAGAGCTACTGTGTGACGGGCTCAGAGGTGGGGAGGGGGTTCGAGGGGAATAATTTGACACAGTCTCATGTGAAAGGCCAAAAGCAGGCAGTCCACAGGAAGCAGGGGTCTTCATACAAAAGAGTTTGGAGGGGGTCAGGCACAGCAGTGAGAGACTTAGAGAGGCTGGAGCCATGCTGGGAAGTGAAGCCAGCTACACAGATTCCTCTCTGGCCCTGCAGTCTCTGTTTCTCATGCCAACATGTCAGTTCAGTATGAGAAACCATTGTGATGGCCATGTGCGCTCCTGAAAAGCATTTATTTTATAATTCCACATCAGCTATGACTTTTTAAAGCCTATTCAAATGAGAACCCCAAAACAAATGAATCATGTTTAGCTTTAAAAAAAAATTAATTTGTGGCCTATTTGGAACTGAATTTGTGGCCTATTATTTTTTTTATATTTATATTTTTTCATGGCAAGCTTTTTTTCTTCCAATTTTCATTGCCACATTGCAACATGATTTTATTTTCAGTATGGTAATGCATGAATAGTAATGTAGTATTATTTAAAATGTGAAATGTTTATACATTATGGTAGTATTTGTACTACTGCATTGATTTTATGATGATTATTTAATTATTAAAACCATTAAAAGTTGCACACTTTTAAAATTCTTCTCATATATCCAGGCTTTTAAAGACTGTCAAAAAATGTTTTTTATTAATAAAATTGTTTTTAGCTTATTTTTATAATTTGTTTGTCGTACTTTAAATAATTTTAAGTCATCTTGAGATCCCCTTGTAAGAGCCACTGCATTAAAGTGTAGACTTTTTTCACATTACAGTAACGAGAATGCAAAAAGTGTTTTAATTTATTCATGCAACTAATTTGTTTGTTTGTTTGTTTGTTTTATTTATCTATCTATTCAAATCTATTCCTTTTAATGTAGGAGTGAAACATAACCTAGACTTTTCTTTTATAGTTCACCTACATTCAGTGAAACACAAAAAATCTTTAAAAAAAGACCCTTTGCATCCCACATCTAAACCTCAACCACATTAAAATTAGCCACTGTATCAGAAATTCCTCACTCTCCCCTTCCGTCGGGTTCTCAACCCACAGTCCTGTTTATGGTTTGCTTTGTGTGAGTGTGTGTCCCGGGATAATCAGGATCTGATCACTGTCAACAGAGTGTTTACGAGCTGCAAAGCAGCACAGACTAGTGTTGACTTTTCCAGCGAGGGCCGTGATACTCCACAGTCTCTCCTCCTCTCCCTCTATCAAAAGGTCATTAGAGATAGCAAGAGTGCCATCAGGGCTTTGGGTCTGACTCAGAGGTCAGAGTACACAGCTAAATCAAACCTGGGAGAATCCTCAACCTCACACAGGAATGTGTCCTTAAGTCAGAGGTTAGCTTATTAAATCCTGCCTGGAAGAACTCATCCTACTGTACGGGTTTGGAATTCAGTGTTTATGGATTTCTAACAAAATAATATATAAAGACAGTTTCTTTGAATTGTAGATTAGAATAAACTTTATTAATCCCAAGAAAGAGAAAGTGCAATGTTGTAAAGCTGCTATCCAATGCTATGTATTTTACATAATGAAACAGGATATTTGTGATTTTATCATGGGAAATTTATTAGATCATTAAAATTGATCATTAACAATTGATCATTAAAAGAAGGATTGAAATGT
Source organism: Cyprinus carpio (assembly GCF_018340385.1). Taxonomy (NCBI): domain Eukaryota; kingdom Metazoa; phylum Chordata; class Actinopteri; order Cypriniformes; family Cyprinidae; genus Cyprinus; species Cyprinus carpio. Next base: position 6,397,100 of record NC_056589.1, on the reverse strand, counting down.
GATAATAGAAGGATGTTTATATAATGTATTAAAGTCAGTTTGATTAAAAATATATTTAGTGTATTAAAGTAAATTTTATTTTGGCTTTAACTATTATTAAAATTACTTAATTTACAAAATGCAAAAAAAAATAAAAAATACAGAAAATACTACATAATTTAATTAATGAAGTTAGAAATTAGAATACTTTTATATACTGTACTATTTTTCAGTATTAATACATTTTTGGGTCTAAACCTGGTTTAATTTGCAATATGACCACATTACTATAATGTCAAAAAATATAATATAATATAATATAATATAATATAATATAATATAATATAATATAATATAATATAATATAATATAATAAAATAATTAGCTTTTCATCAACATGCTCAGTTATTGAACATTAAACACATTTTGTGAAAGTCGCAGTATGTAAAGAAACTCCCTTTACTGTTGTACAACACACGTAACCAATAACCCTCAGGAAGGCCATGTATCTCTTAACTCAGACAGGTGTGTCTGTGTGTGTGCGTGTGTGTGTGCGTGTGTGTGTGTGTGTGTGTGTGTGTGTGTGTGTGTGTGTGTGTGTATGAGTGAGTGAGTGAGAGAGAGAGATTTAAACACCATGCCCCCCCCCACCCCCATCTGGTTTGTTCATCACTGTGCCGAGATTGTATTATCCATTCTGGCCTCTCTGGGAATTTCATCAGTATGTTACATCTCACTTATTCACTCACGCACATGCTCACATACATTCTTTCTGCCTCAAACATAAGTCATCCATACACATACACACACTTGTTTCCCTGGAGAGTTTGCAGAGTGCTCGACTTATTTACTCCCCTCATCCTATCTTTATGTTTGGAGCAAAAACAACTGCACTTTGTTAAAACAACAATAATCCTGTTTAAAATGATGATTTAAGGCATCATTGGTGCACTTCTGATTCAAAAGCTGTTATAAGTTACATTACTTTGTAAGATACCTTGTTTTGAACGAAGCGTCACATGTATCCTTCAGGGACAAGGCAATCCCAGAATGCACTGCAGTAAACTCAGTTAATCTAAACAATCTATAGCAGCAACTTTTACACTACACAAATAATTCTCTGAACAGGAGACCAAAGTCATAATTGATTTCAATCGAGTGTGGCGTTAGTGTAATGTTGCTAAGATAATGGCACATCCTCTGCTCTCATACCAATAAAATATGTAATGCACATACATTGGGTAAAATAATTTATTTTTAATTACACAGACCTGTATTTTATCAAAACTCATTCTATTTTGGATGAAATATTAGCTTATAATCAATTAGTCCACCCAACCCAATCTCATGAGAAAGCACAGCTATTTTATGAAATGGCGATTTCGTATGAATTTGTAATGTGAAGGTCCACCAATTTGCCAAAACGCAAAAATTGTTACAAATTGTCACGAGAGTGTGTTGGTCCACCATCTTGGATTTATTTTTATTGTTATTTTTCCACTGAGCTTGTTGCAATGCATTCTTGGATTGCCTTCTGTATGAAGGACACATGTCATGCACATGTGAACTTTAACCACAGGCATATTCTTGCCTGATCAGGAAGTTCCCAGAATGTAACTGTGTAACATGCAACCATGAGGCAGCTTTAAATCTTTTGCTGTCTTTTCCCCTCTGGAGAAGGGATATTGTAGACAGTGTATCATTAAAGATAAGCTGGAAAGTGATGACACAACAGGGCTCATCCATGATGGAGTGGGTGAATGTGGAAAAAGGAAAAGGATTGGAAGGAAGCAGGTAAAGAGAGCGATCAGTCACAGGGTGCAGTAAAGTCTCCTTCAGTCTCGCAGTGCTGTCCTCTCTGCTGATTTATAGCGCCGGCCGGCTGAGAACATCACAACACGCTCACTCACACGGCTACATGTGGAGATACACACATGGAAGTACACACATGCTGTGGGGGACAGGAAGGAGTATACTCAGATGTACACACATACATACGCTTAACTATTCTGCTGTTGTTAAACTGGACCAAAACAATCTGTATCAGAGTTCAGGACCCTTTGATTACAAATATGTATATTGCAAGTTTATTCATCAATCAGTTAAATTTGTGGATTATTCTATCCTGTTTTGTCTCCATTTTCCACTTAAATCATAAAATAAATTGTAAGCAAATGCACACTGTTTCCAAAATACAGAGCATGCAGTATAAATGTATTTATCCGTAAACTGTGTATATTTCATTTTTAAATTGATCATTTATTATTCTAATATTATTAGCAAATATGCATATAGTACTACAATTTTTTTTTTTTTTTTTTTTTTTTTTTTTTGTAGATGGATTTAATGTTATGCATTCCTTTAAAATCCTATTTAAACTCTTGGATGTGACTTAACTATTAACTTAACTATCCACATTAAAATACTGTTTACATGCTAACTCCACCAATGGGAGTTTTATTTGTAACAATAAATTTGTCCTCCTAGAGAAGTAATGCACTGAATTGAATTATGATTTAGAAACCTCAATAACTCAGCAGATTTTTTACTATTTTCTGTAGTTATTGAAAGTATGTCACAAATTCTCTCAACAAAGCTTAACTTGTTTAAAACCTATAACTTTTACGCTAAGTCTGGGGTAAGTAATTCTATTTACATTCATACTCTTTCCTTTTTGCAGATCATTTCTATTTCAAGTAAATGCTGTTCTTATGAACATTCTATTCATCAAAGAAAATAAAAAGGGGGAAAATATCACAGCTTTCATAAAAAAAAATAAGCAGCATTTAAAAGTAATAAATGTTTATTGAGCTCCAAATCAGCATGATTTCTAAAGGATCATGTGACACTAAAGACTGCTGAAAATTCAGCTTTGCATCACAGGAATAAATTACATTTTAAAATGAATTAAAAAAGTTATTTTAAATTATTTCACAATATCTCTGTTTTTACTGTATTTATGATTAAATAAATGCAGCCTTAGTGAGTATAAGATACTTATTTCAAAAACATTTTTTTTAATCATACCAACCCGCAACTTTTGAACAGTAATGTAAATGCATACAATTACCTGACCCTACTGCATTTTTACTGCAAATTAAAGTTAGATATCACACACACAGAATCTCATACAAACTCTCATTCACACTGGTGCTGATGCTAATAAACTCTTCTTAAAACCTCTAAAATCCTTCATTCCTTTGCAAAAAAACAAGTAATTGGCTGGTTAGAGTGCGTATCACATAGGCAAACACTCTCACACACATATGCTAATGCTCGGTTTGAGACACTCCCGCTTCTAATTGAACTGCTAATCCCTCGAACTGAAGTACTGCCTTCTTTTCATCACATCCATCAGCTGATGACACCCCCGCTACACATACCTGCTCATGATCTCTGTATGAACCTAACCTGAGGGTGCATTCGAAGGGCGCCCAGAGAGAGCCAAGTAATTAGATGACATTGGTTATTAGCTGTCAGGCAGCCAGCGGACTGCAAACTAATAAAAGCAATAAAGGAGGCAGACACGGCTAAATGCCGTCGTGGTTGTGACTCTGAATGGGCTGAACAGATTTAGAAAATGAGTTGGATGAGTGGGATTACTGCTCACACACTCTTGCTTACCGGCTCTCATTCACACCCAACGGAGGCGGCTCGTGTTGTCATGGTAACAGGAAGTGAGAGCCAAGCCTTCAAGATGGCCACCAGCTTGTGAATGGGTGCATTCCTCAGTGCTGGGGTGTTCCATGGGGTCTGTGTGTGGTTGAGGGGGAGGAGGTGATTTTAGTGAGTATTTACTCCAAAAGGGACACTATATAAATAGTAACTGCTGCTGTTTAAAGAACTTCCTGTCACTAGGTATTCCATAAAACAGTAGTTAAACAAACAATGGCTTTCCCATCGGGCCTCAACTATGTCGTAGCTCCATGCAGGACTGGTGGGAGAGAGTTCAGTCCAGGAACTGAGGCATGTGTGAGTGTTTTCATGATGTGCCTGTTGCAGTCTTTTACTGATTCCAAATTACATGACAAAAAAAAAACTGTACATATTTTAGATAATGAGACTACTTTTAGATTACTTTTGATGTAACTTGTTTGTCACATTGATTTAAATAACCTGCTGAGTGATTATTCAAATAAAAATGAATGTGTTCATCAGAAGTTGATGCAATACTGAAATGATGAGAAAACACTTCTTAAAATCGAAATGATTTTTGTAAATGCTGTGTGGCCTCTCGAGTTTGTGTAATTATAGCCACCTGACTAGTGACTGGTCTTTGTGTGAATGTCCACAAAACTGAAAGACTTTCTGAATCTGTATAAGCGGTAAACTATTTTAGAAAGAAAAATGTAAAAGATGATCAAGAAGAAATAGGGAGAATCAATAAATTATGAATAGCTTATAGTAATATGTAATCATGTAATCAGTAATAAATCAACTGTAGTCTGATTATGAGTATTTTAAAATGTAACAATCTAATTACAAAATAAATAAAAAAAAAAAATCAAAGTATAAACTATGACCAAGGGATAATTCACCCCAAAAATTTTAATCATCTATACAACCACTTGTCATTCTAAACAAAGAAGATATTTTGAACAATGTGTGTGTGTGTGTACCCCTTTGACTTTCTTTGTATGAAAAAAAAAATAATCAAAATATCTTATTTTGTACTTAACATGGTATTTATCTTCAAAGAATACCAAGGTAACTCCTTGATAAATGTCCCAAAAACATGCTAGTGCCATGCATTCATAGAGTTTCAAAATAAATTTGATATGAGGATTAAAATTTACTTTGACATTTTTCATAAATCTTTAAAATGTTTTGTTATACATCTCTGCATGGAAATATATTCATAAGGAATAGACAACCAGCTTGCCAAGGAATGAGACCAAATGTTTTCTTTGCCAATTAAATATGGTTCTTGCTCCGGTCCGTGCCATTGGTAGCAGTATTCCCAGCTGCTGAGTGAATGTCATGCGTGTTTACTCAGTGTTAAGCTGCAGGCCTGTTGCTCAGAGTTTTGGTTGGACAGGGATGTGGCACGTTGGATGGGGTAGAGAAGCAATAACATATGCAAACACGCAAGCATTGCAGTGACTGAGAATACAGACATGAAAACATGCATATGCAAGCACAAATTGAAAGCTATCACAGTACAGTGTTAGTGAAAATAGCATTTTTTCTTATTTAAAAAAAAAAAGGTTCATAAACCATGGCATTCAAACACATACATATTTCAAACATTAAAATGACATTATCATTGAGCATATAGCATTGAGCAAAAAAAACATGGTATTACCATGGTACTTTTGTCAGGGTTTGGTTTTAAATATAAGGAAGTGTAACGCGAGAGGTCAGAACATTGTGGTGACAAAAGATTCCCTTCAACAGGATGTTAGGCAGATGTGAAATCGAAGACCTGGACTGATGTCTTTATAATAATCTCCATTTACTCTCTCACACTGTCTCTCTGTAATGGTCTCATCTGTCCTTTCTCTCTCTCTCAGTCTCACTCACCAACAGAGAGACCCTCTCAACCTGTGGACAATCAGTTCCAGCCTTCTAGGCCTTTGCTTCTGTTTCAGCCCATTCTCTGTGCCTGTTCCCTGGGCATAAATACAACCAGCCATAGAAAAAAGAGATGAAACTGTCTGAAGAAGCAAATATATCAAATCAGTCTTAAAAAACATAAGTTTCAAACAAGAAAAACAAATCAAAAAAATTCACCAAGAAAAACAATTCAAAAATTCCCTTGATAGTCTTATATTTATGTAATATCTCTGCATATGAGATAGTATCACTTGCCCAATGGCCAGCAAACTAAACATTGACCAGACTTTTCTGTCGACTGCTGGAAACACAGGCTTGAGTAGCCCTGTCTTATAGTGTCCTGATTGGGGCATTAAAAAGTAAGTTTACAGGCCTGTTAAAAGTAAAAAAGAGCACTTTCCACTGAGGCACATATTTCACGGCCTTCAGTACCTCTGTCTCGCTTTCCCTGTCTCGTGCCTTTGCTTTCATTCACAGTATTTCATAGCCCACCCAGCATGAATATTGCTGTAACCCTGCTCCTCTCGAAAACAGTGCTGTTCTGACGTCTCTGTAAAACTACTGCCGAGTCAGGTCAAGTAACCGATTAAACACAACTTTGTTTGGCAAGAGCATGTATGCTCAGAGAAACGGTGGTCCAACCAAAGAAAGTCTTTCAGCTGATTGGCACAGCTGAATTGTTTCTTTGTATAGTATATTAGGGTCTTGCGTTAATACCATAGCTACATTTGTAATAAAATAGCGTGTAGCAATTCCACTCATTATGTATTCCTGCAATGGCTATCATTCTCTGCCAGTATCGTGGTTCTCAGCTAGTTTTGTTTCAGAACTTTACATTGAACAAGTGGCAAGCCAACAGTGCAAAATGTGTTAGTTGTATAAAACATTCAATTTGATGATTTCAGCCATTAATTCTCAACATAATTCTTAATAATTATCATTGTGAAACTGTTCATGAAACCAACTTGGCTGATTAATCTTTTTCTGCAAGAGATCATGATAAGGCATCAGATTTTGCTGCTGTTTTGCTTTTCCAAGGTTGTTGTTTTGACTTTCACATTGGAAATTTGACTCCCCGGCACAAATCGGGGGAAATAGAGACGAGGTAAGGCAGGAGACAGGACGGTCTCTTATCCTGGCGTGGGACAGATTGATGGTGCTGCTGGGAGCCATCAGAGAAAGGGAGCTATTGAGATGATCCAGGGCGAAAGGCTAAGCATGCTGGGTGAATAGGGTAACAGGCACCCACAAATCAGGGAATCATGGCCCCTTTGACATAGTCCCGTCTCATCCCTGTTTTCTCTTTAGTTTTTTACTATGTCAAACCATTGCTGATTACTGAAACAGCACAAGTTGCAAATTATTTTTTTGCTGTTAGTTCTGATCATGACCAGGGGCTTCGCAACCCGGGGAAAAGGGGGGCAGAGTAGGGGGCCCAGTAGTTGAGAAGAGCCCACAATGCTGTCCTTTGGGGAACCCAATTTTGATCACCACCCCATGAACGTGTAAGCAATGGGCTTAGAATTCCTAGTGTTGCCACTGATTATGACTCTCACAAGTATCATGCTTTGACTATAGTCACCACAGTCCCAGTGGTTAAACATGGAGGATACATCCAGATGTTCCTCAAGTGAAAAAAATTGATTCCAATGGTTTTGGGAGGACGTAACTGTCCAAACATGTTCTCCTTGCCGACCCTGCTGATCATCGTTCAGCCATGAACTCAAGCCCTCTACCATAAAAACCTCACAGTTCTCACATGCCCCATCCTCTAGAAATGGGACCATCTTACAGCCCCCATAAATAAGTAGAAATGAACCTCATCACACACTTAACCTTTAGGGAACTGATGAGAAACATGTTTAGGCCAGTTTTACCTTGGCTTTAGATAGAATGTTGTTTTCAGAGTTACATCTGGCTAATTCTTCTCCAAATTACATCTGGTCAAGCTCTGTAGATGCATTTTATAATGTTGTCTTACCAGAAAAGTGTTTTGAAATGGCTATATGTGATTCTTTAGAGAATAAGATGGTACCAATTTATCTTAATGGCAGTTGCTCAGTTGGTGGCAGCCCAAAAGTATTGAAACAGAATAATTAGTCAATTCTCAAATCGATCACACCTTTCACGCTTTTCCTGTCTGAGCTGGTGGTTCTTCTCTTAATGCATAGTTTTTCCTGCTGGGGCATCAGTAAGCATTTGAACATTTTGTAAGAGATGCATATGAGTCCCTCAGTTGTCCGCAGTATGAAAAGATGGATTTCAAAACCATAGAGCCATTATTGGAAAGGGTATCTTATTCAAGTCAGCACTAAATAAAAAAAATAACATGCATTTTGTATGATCCCTCTTATTTTTGTAAAATAATTAACATTTTGCAGATACTGCAAAGTCTATGTAAAATTTTGACCACAACTGTAGATGTTAACCTAAAACATCTTCAGTGTTTTCATAGGAATTTAAAAATGGTTCTCCTATGGCCTCGTGTTTTAAAGCTCTTTCTGGAACATTTATTCTAAAGAGTGTAGCTCTGCTTGCGTTCCAGCTGCTGGAAATGAAAAATAAATTGGTTTGCAGTTTTGGCCCACATCATCATCAAACGTCCTGTTCCACACCTACAATGTTTCTCCCTCAAGAGTTACGGCACATAGTCCTAATCTCCTTTTTTCCATTAATCCACTTCCCCTGTATTAGAGCCAGCCTCTCTGGCCCCACTCCCACCACCTCTGACCTGTGTTCTAAACCGCTTGTCCTCTTGCCTCATTAAGAGGCGAGTCTTCACACCTCTCACCATGTTGGGCCCAGCTGTGAGTTACACCACATTTAGCAATCACGCAGCCCACATCAGCCTAGCACTTGGATTCAGGAAGGGGCAGTGGGGTGTCCTAGAGTGCCCTATAGCGCCCGGTTCTCTGATCTCAACTTGGCGAGCAATAAATCAGTCTGGAAAGGTTACGAAGGGGAAAGCCCTCATTAAATTAAGGTAATAAATGGAGAGAGAGAGATGTTTGGTGGCTAGTGTGGCGGAAGCTAAAGAGTGGTAGCAGAAATGCAGGTAAGACTGTGCAGTGGTCTATTAGCTTGCGGTTGCAGAGGTAATAATGGCAGAAAGAAATGCTTTCATTTCGCGCAGATGAATTTAAGCGCAGTGTCAGGACTTGGTATTGACAGCACATGTGTGAAAGTGTCGTGCGTTTATGGACCTCAAACTGGTGTTAGCTAGTTTTGTGTTTAGTAATTCCACTCAGTTCAGACATAATAATCGTCCTTTTTCCATTTAAAATGCTGGCACACCCATTGGACCAAAGTGTGCTGACGGACATAGCTAGTGACGGGCTGTTTTCCAACCTTCGAATGAGAGCTTGTTAATAAATCTATATTGATATGGTGCATATCCAAACATAGTGTGCTGGCCAAAAACCTCAACTACCATCATATAGATAGACCCTAAGTGTTTCCCTTGAAATTCAGGATCTTTTACCTACACACAATAAAACAAACATGCTAATATTTATTGGCAGTGTTGGGCTGGTCACAGCAGGAAAGCTAATACTGGACTGTGTGGTTTGGCTGTGCTGGAGCAGATTAGTGACTAGCGAAAAGTGTGAAAGAACTCCAGTCTTTCCAGTCTTATCTCTGCCTGCTATCCAACCTCAGGGATCAGAGCAGCCCAGAGCCTGGCCAAAAAGACTACTTTCACCAGACTGAGAGTAAAAGAAGCTTGGAGAACAAGGATGAAAGGAGAAGGGTATCACATCTGTATTCTTCCTCCCCTCTTGAGCAATTCCACCCTCAGACTAAGTGTCTCGGCTTTCCACAGCTTCCACTTCCTGTCTTTCCAGCATGGTGGCACCATGACTAGTGTCTGACTGATAATCTCAGTTGTGATGTAATCTGAGAGATTTACAGAGGATATTCAGTGTGTTTGGCCATTATGGAGTGCAGAGTTCTGGGGGAGCCTGAAAAATTCTCTGGAGATATATATGCAGATTTTACAATATTATTCTTTGTGATTATTATTTCCAAATAAATCATACTTCATAAAAAATCATACAAAACCTCCAAATTACAAAAAATAACAAAAAATATCAAAAAGAAAAAACTATAAAAAAAATATCTTACACAATCTTTTACATGCCTTCTGTTGTCTGGTTGATTTTTAAGCAAGTAAAAGGCATTTTAGAATAATTCTGAAAACATTCCCCCTCAAGTCGTGGTTCACAATGTTTTGTGCCCCTCAATAAAAAATATTTTAGGCTATGTTAAACTGATTATAAAACTAAGCCTTTTAAAATCATCTTACTGAGACATATTATTGGGAGATATACAGTGACAGCTGGTATTTATATGCATTTTATGTCAGCAGTCTGCTATACTGTTATAAAGATCTCACTGATTAGAAGTTATCAGAATTTCATCTTACTTTTTGGCTGTATAAATATCAGCAACTGCACCAGTTTACATATTTTTGCTAAGTTTGGGCCTCTGAACAAAAATAGGGTGATTTTCCTTCTGAAGTATGAGCTACATGTTATAACTATATCGTACTATATGAGCCATAAAAGCCTGACATATCAAATATGATTTTCGGCGAAAAACACAGTTTTTATTTTTAGATTTTGTTCAGTAAACTGTTCAATAAACTGATGAGGTTCAGTAAACCTTTTGTTTTTCATAAAAAAAAGAAAGAAAAAAAGATTTTTTCATATGTCAAGCTTTACGTGATTAAAGAGAGTATTCACACAAAAATTTAAATTCTGTCATTATTTACTTGCCCTTGTTTCATTCCAAACCATTAAGACTTATTTTCTGTCATCAAATACAAAAGCAGATGTTTAAACGTTGTTGCGCAAAGAGTTATAGTTATATAGTTATATGCAGCTGAAACATTTTCCTTAACCACTCCTTTGGTGTTTAACAGAAGAAAATAATACACGTTCGGAATGACATAAGGGTGAGAACATTTTCATTACTGGGATGATCTCAACTTATAATATCTCTCACTGAAGTCACCATTCAGTCATTTTTCTGCTCTTTCTCATCCTGCTAAATCACACACACAGCCTCCTGTGCAGGATGGAATGGTCTCAATAGGAGAAGTCAGTAACGTGTTATCACACATCCAAAACTAAGACACCTTATTGCCATCCAGTACTCATGTTAAGTGAAACTGAAGGTAACAAAAACTTGTGATACATTTTCAGACTCTCGCTAGTAGGAAAAGTTTTTCCTTCTTGAAAAATTAATCAAAGGGCAGGAAACGAAGCGGGAAGGAAAGAGAAGGAAAGTGAGAGGGAGTTGAATGGAGGTTGAATAAAAAGTGAAGGCTGTTATTCTCATTCATGGCGTCCTGTAGTGGAATAGATGGGTGATGTTTAGGTGACAGGATGGCAGTTGGTTTTCATTAGGTGCTTTGCCTTTTACATTTAAACAACTTCTCGCTCTCTCTCTCTTCTGGATTTGTTTCTATTTTTTTTTTGCTTAAATTGTGCAGGTGACAATAGTGCTTCTCATTATAGATTTGATAAACCTCGAGATTTTTGACCAAAAGATTGCTTTTATTTTTTTGGCTTTTGAACCTTCACACAGTCAAGCTCACTCTCTCTCTCTCTCTCTCTGGAAAGGTACTAAATTATTCCTGCCGGAGGGGTGCTTTTTTTCCTCCTGTGTATTTTTTTAATATCCTCTTCAGACTTGAAGTCTCCTCCTTGCTTTTTTTCTTTTAAATAAACCCTGTCATCTACCCTGTGGGGGCTTCTCTGGAATTCGACTTCAATATAAGATCTGTACCTATACACGCTAATGTGCGCCGAGCCTATGTGCGTTAAAATGAATCTTAGGCCCAGGAGGGAAGTAGGGGGCCGGTGGTGGCAGGCAGGAATATGGGAACAGGGTGGGACTGGAGCTTTGTTTGTTGCCCTCCCCACATACCGATGCAAAATTAAACACTAATAAAATAAAGGCCAGATGTGCCTTCCTGGCTCGGACTTCAATTGCTGGCGACCCTGAGTGGAACACTGGTCATGTGCCATTAGGAGGTGGATGGGCTCTCTGGGGCTTGTTATCTCTCAAACGCACTGCGCGGATGCCAGCTCCGGCCCGATAACCACATCCAGAACATCTTTCTTCTTTTGCTCTCTTTCTGCTCTTTATATCCTTATCGGCAAAGTTAGACACGCCATGCCATACCTACTCTGAAAAAAATGGTCTGTATGTGTGATGCTGGTTGATTGTAAACGGTTAAGACACGTCTTCACTGCTCCATGCAATTATTGACCTTTGACCTGGGGCTTAAGACCTGACAAAATGACAGTGTTCGTTATATTCATCAGGAACGTATAGCAATACAAGCAAACCTGTGCATGTTCTTAACCATCACGGTAGGGGAAAAAATGTAAGATGGGACATAAAAGGAGCTGATCAATAACATATAAAAGTATCCATGATAAAGAAAAAGAAAATTTGGTGCTTCAAAACAAACTTTTTGCATATATATATATATATTAGTTTTTAGGAAAGAAAATAGAGAGAAATATCATTTTAATTTAATGAGTCTGAAGTGGAACTATCAAGTAAAAATTACTGACATATTTTCCTTGAATACATGAGTATACACATCTTAATCATCATGTTCAAAAACATTTTAAAATATATTATTCAAGGTTACGAATTATTAATTCATAAATATCAGTATATTATTGGGAAGACACACCACATAACACCAGGACTAACCTTGTCTTGTCATTAAAAAGTTCCAATTATCTGATATTTAAGGGATAATTTGCTGATCCTGACATATTTCCGCAGGTTGGTCCTACCAAATAATTTTGTAAATGAAGATGAATAAACTGTGAAACACACTTCTATCCATTTTCCAAACTGCTTTTCCTATGTAAGGTAGGAATTGTGTGTGTGTGTGTGTGTGTGTGTGTGTGTGTGTTTACCTATCAGTACACAACTTTGTATAATGACATGTTGTGACATATCAGGACACAACTTTGTATAATGACATGGGTATGACACAGGTATTACAAGGAGAGGGTGACTTATGAGGACATAACCCATGTCCCCATTTTTCAAAATGCTTAAAAACCATACAGAATGAGTTTTTTTGAGAAAGTAAAAATGCACAAAGTTTCCTGTAAGGGGTAGGGTTAGGTGTAGGGTTGGTGTAGAGTGATAGAATATACAGTAAAGTATAAAAAACCATTATGCCTATGGAATGTCCCCACAATTCACAAAAAACAAACATATGTGTGTGTGTGTGTGTGTGTGTGTGTGTGTGTGTGTGTGCACCTCATTGACTTTCTTTGTATGAACTAAAAAAAATAATAAATTCTAAATATATTATTTTGCACTTAACATGGTATTTATCTATAAAGAATACCAAGGTAACTCCTTGATAAATGTCCCAAAAACATGCTAGTGCCATGCATTCATAGAGTTTCAAAATAAATTTGATATGATTAAAATTTACTTTGACATTTCTCATAAATCTTGTGTAAAAATGTAGGATATGTAGGGTTTTTTTGTTTATTTATTTATTTAATTAATTTGTAAAAACTATTTTATATTATTTTATCCCAAACTCCTTAAAATATTTCAATATTTGAATGAAACATTTTTTTCTTAATTAAGATAACAACAAAGTTATCAACCTGTCATAATTCTGATTTTGTTTATTTATTTATTTTTTATTTAACACATACTTATATATATATTTTCATGTCACTTTGTATTTGTATTTTTACTCTTTGTTTATATATATATATATATATATATATAATATATACAAATTAGGACACAAAAATTGAGTGTCATATGATTGACCTAATGGCAAATTGTCAAACACATTATAAATGCTGTATTTTTCACTACACACACACACACACACACACACACACACACACACACACACACACACACACATAATATATATATAAAATATATATATATATACATATATCTCATACATCTAGGGTGCCTGGTTCTGATTATTAAATGACTTGCCACCATGAGTTCATCCTACATCTGTTTTGTTACTGAATAAGAAAACAACACAAATGCTATACAATGATCCATAATTTTTACAAAGGCGCTCATTTATAAAGCCCCGTTGGCTGTGCAAGTGTTTCTATTCAGTTTATTTTTTGAGTCACTGCATGCGGGTGCATAACATTAAGTTAAGTGTGGTTGGGTGGGTGGGATAGTACAGATGCCAGCAGTGTATGACTTTAGTGGCATATGCGCGTGTGTATGTGTGATAATTCAAGTGGCTCTTTTTCCCCCCGACATTGCCAGAAGCAGAGTGCATTGTGGGAATTCTTTAAAATAGAGACTGCCAGCGATTTGCTGAAATAAGGTATCTGCGCTTACTCTGCCAGAAACCCTATGTTCCCCATTAGACCTGAGGCTTTAATCAGACCTACCACAATTACACAGATTTCCCTGGCTTCAATGACTCTATATCTCTCTTCTGTGATTTTGTCCCTGCAAATAGCTCTGTGTCTGTCCGCGGACATCTGCTTAATGTCCCTGTCTCATGCGAGTTTGCTTTTTGTAACAGGGGAAAGTGCACTTAATAATAGACAATGTAAACAGCCTGATTTACAAACAGCACAACACAGAGGCAGCAAATGCATGTAGGGTAGAGAAATCTGTTTTGTTTTTCCACTTGAAGTCTTCGACGATTAATTGTGTTTGTCAGAGTTGCATAAATAGCTGTCGTTCAAACTATTAGACATCCCTTGGACTTTAAGACTTGACATGTCTCATCTGATTGGAAACTTAAACTGCGCACTGGTGACCACTGCAAGCAACTCGCACTTCTTTAATGTTTGTCAATAACATCAGCACCATTAGCAAATCATTTGATTTGAAATTCTAATTAATTTATTCTGTACTGTGCAATTTCAAATTATTGATAAAACCTCTGGATCTGATTGGAAGTGATCTGAGGCTTATAGGTATATACATATAACACAGGTTCTCACAAACACACACCTACAAAAGTCCCTATAGAGAACCATCCGTTTATTATTAAATGACGGAGAAAAACTCTTTAGTGGACCCCAGATGGGGTGCTTGTCTAAAGTAAAGTTATTTGCATTTTTGTTTGTAATCATCATAAAGGCCATTGGTGTATACGCAAGATTGCTGTATGTTTATTAAGTGTGATGAAAACTGTTTTATTATTGAATTACTTTGGATCTGTGTATGCATTTTCATTGCATGTTGATGCAGTTATGTTGATGCAGTAGTAGAATCTATTGTTTTGTTGTTATTGGCGTTGTTGCTAATGTTAGCAGTGCTACAAAAAATATGATAATTACAAATACATACTTTAATTGATTTACAGACCAAATATAAACATAAAAAGAGACAATATGGTTCTGCTTAAGAACGTCTCGGTTACGTATGGTAACCCTCGTTCCCTGAAGGAGGCCCTACCAAAGCGCCATGGGTGCTGCCCCTTCCAGTGCCCTGTGCGAGCCGCTTGCACCCCTGTTTGGTGTAGGCTGGGGCTCAGAACAAGTAGTTCCACTCACCACTGTCAAAGCACTACCTCACTGGGTGAGATTGGATAACACTGGGAAAACGTACCCGTTCCGTTTGGAGCAGGGACACTGCGGAAGCCCCATCCTTCCCGAAGGAGTTTTCGGAAGCAAATATACATATAGCATCCATGTATATGGAGAAATTTGAGGTGATTAAAACCCTCTTGGGAAGGCAGAAGTCTGCCCGGGGAAACACGGACTCTAAGGCTATACCATGGACTATACACATACAAGTACCACTTAGGTCTCAATATGGAACCCAGCCTTCCACGGTTCTCACGGATTCATCATTAAGGCCTGGCACCGGACGTTCTGCCACGTCCAGCTGCCTAGGGTGATGAAGGATCTCAACAGGGTCTACAGTACGGACACTCTGGAGCAGTATTAGCAAGGCAACACTAACCGGGGCCTCTCGGTGCCACTACCCGTTTGAGGTGAGAACACAGGAGGATACCGGCTCTACACGAAGGCTATAGACTTTAGCGCACGTATTAGGGGTCGCCCAGCCTGCAGCTCTACAAATATCTCTCAGTGAGGTGCAACGATCCAGCGCCCAGGAGGATGCAACACTTCTAGTTGAGTGAGCTCGCAACCTGAATGGACAGGGCACACCCTGTGCCTGAGAAGCCAGGGTTATGGCATCCACAGTCCAGTTGGCCATCCTCTGCTTAGAGACGGCATTCCCCTTCTGCCGGCCTCCGTAAGAGACAAAGAGCTGGTCTGAGGTCCTGAAGCTTTGTGTCCGGTCTATGTAGCATCTCAATGCTTGGATGGAACATAGCAAAACCAGGGCTGGGTCTGCCTCCTCCAGGGGCAGTGCTTGCATGTTCACCACTTGGTCTTTGAAGGGTGTAGTGGGAACCTTGGGCACGTAGCCGGGCCGGGGCCTCAGGATTACCTGGGAGTCAGCCAGCCCAAACTCTAGGCATGAATCGTCGACCAAAAATGCGTGCAGGCCCCCTACCCTCTTGATGGAGGCCAGTGCAAGCAGGAGCAGTATTTTTAACGAAAGAAACTTTAGCTCAACTGAATGCAAAGGCTCGAATGGGCCCTGCTGTAGTGATTTCAGCACTAGAGTAAGGTCCCAAGAGGGTACGGGGGGGCCGGGAAGGATTTAACCTCTTGGCTCCTCTAAGGAACCTGATGATGAGGTCATGCTTACCCAAAGACTTCCCATTCACAGGGTCATGGTATGCAGCAATAGCAGCAACCTGGACTTTGAGGGTGGAGGGAGACAGCCTTCGCTCCAACCCTTGCTGCAGAAAGGAAGGCATGACCACAATCGGGCATCTTTGGGGGTCTTCTTGGCGTGAAGAACACCACTCGACGAACAGGTTCCACTTCAAGGCGTAAGCGTGTCTTGTAGATGGTGCTCTTGCCAAAGTGATGGTGTTCACTACCTCCTGGGGTAAGTCACCTAGAACCTCCACGTCCCATCCAGGGACCAGACATGGAGTTTAACAAAGGTCTGGACGCGGGTGCCAAACGGTGCCCCATCTCTGAGTCAGTAGATCCTTCCTCAGAGGAATTGGCCAAGGAGGGGCTGTCGTGAGGAGCACTAGTTCGGGGAACCAGGTCCGAGTGGGCCAATACGGTGCCACTAGCAAGACTTGCTCCTCATCCTCCCGGACTTTGCACAGTGTCTGTGCGAGAAGGCTCTCTGGGAGAAACGCATATTTGCTTAGGCCCTCCGGCCAGCTGTGTGCCAGTGCGTCCGTGCCGAGTGTTCCCTCGGTCAGGGAGTACAGGGAGAACAACTGGCAGTGAGAGGTCTCTGGAGAAGCAAACAGGTCTACCTGAGTGGCTCCGAAACGTCTCCAAATCAGCTGGACCATCAGGGGATGGAGTTGCCATTCTCCCAGGAGCATTGCTCGAGACAGCTTGTCGACTGCACGACCTTTGAGACGGTTCAAGGCAAGGCGCACTGCTAACAACTCTAGGCAATTGATGTGCCAATGCAGCTGCGGGCCCATCCAAACCCCTGAGACTGCATGCCCATTGTACGTGGCCCCCCAGCCAGTGGTGGAGGCATCCGTTTAAACCACAGCATGCCTGGAGATCTGCTCTAGGGGCACCCCTGCCCGGGGAACGCAAGATTTGACCACGGGGTGAGGGCTTGGGCTTCCACGCCCACCTCGGGACTCGGCCAAAAAGCCAGTGCTGGAGCGGTCTCATATGTAACAGGCCGAGCGGTGTAAGTGCCGCTGCGGCTGCCATATGCCCCATGAGCCTCTGAAAAAGTTTCAGTGGAACCGCTGTCCTGCCCTTGAACATATTCAAGCACATATTCCTCTGTGAGGCACGCTGTCTGTTCGACCGAATCCAACTCCATACCGAGAAAAGAGATCCTCTGCATCGGAGAGAGTTTGCTCTTTTCCCAGTTGACCCGAAGGCCCAACAGGTTGAGGTGCCGGAACACCAGGTCCCTGTGCTTGCACAACTGATCCCGAGACTGTGCTAGTATAAGCCAATCATCTAGATAGTTGAGAATGCGAACACCCTGCTCTCTGAGGGGAGTGAGAGCTGCCTCCGTGACTTTTGTGAAGACACGGGGAGACAGGGACAGGACCTTGTATTGATATTCCCATCTTTCGAATGCAAACCACAGAAATGGTCTGTGGCACGGAAGGATCGACACATGAAAGTACACGTCCTTCAGGTTGATGGCTGCAAACCAATCTCGGGGACTGACGCACCCAAATATGCGTTTCTGCGTCAACATCTTGAACGGTAGCCGATGAAGGGCCCGGGTCAAAACTCGCAGATCCAAGATTGACCGTAACCCACTGCCTTTCTTGAGTACAATGAAGTAAGGGCTGTAAAACCCCAACCTCATATTGGCCTTGAGGGACCGGCTCTATAGCATCCTTCACCAGTAGGACTGCGATCTCTACCCGCAGAACAGGGACATCGGGCGCTTTCACTGTAGTGAAGCGGCTACTGCTGAACTTGGGGGGACGCCAGGCGAGCTGAATCGCATAGCTGAGGCTGATGGTCCACAGAAGCCAGTGAGATGGCTGGGTAGCGCTGACCAAGCGCTTAGAAACCGTACAAGTGGGACCAGTGGAACCACAGCTGTACCCGCAGTGGGGCAGCGAGGTGGAACACAGGGACCCAACTCGGGCGGCTTGTGAGCAGGCCAGAGTGTGGTGTGAGTTTTGGGTGCAAGGCTCACTTGGTTCCATGGGTTGGCAGAGGGTGTGTGAGTAGAGCCTTTGTTGACGCTCTCGAACCGCCCGCTGCTGCCATCTGGCAAAGGAGGAGGATGAGTGAGGTCCAGTGCTTGGCCGTCTGCAACTCTCGGTTGCAGATGGCTCTTTTGTCAAGTATCTGGGTACCGTCAGCCATGAGGCCGATGGTGGGAAAAAATGAAACAAAAGATTCTCCACCTGGCCCTCCTCAGAGGGAGGGAGTGGTGCATTCACCATCTCCCGAAGAGCAGATCCCTCCATCTCTGGGTCGCCTGTCTCAGGGCCGCTTGCGTTTGCCGCCAGGTCTGGCGGGGACCTGGACAGGCGGGGTGGCCCGCCCACACCCTGCTCCATGATGCTGCTTTGCTGGAGGCTGTGGTGCAGGAGCAGGGACAGATTCGGGGGCAGGCTGGGGCACTGCAGCTGGCAGACGGGTGAAGGCAGCAGCTCAGTCTGCTTCTGGGTGGCCGAGAACTGCTGGGCAAAGCTCTCGACCGCGTCGCCAAAGAGGCCGGTCTGGGACACAGCGGCATTGAGGAACCACACCTCGTCGATGTCCTTCATGCCTGCCAGACACAGCCAGAGATGGTGCTCCTGGACCACAAGTGTGGACATCGCATGACCCAGAGAACTCACGGTGACCTTCGTCACTTGGAGCGCGAGGTCAGTGTCGGTTCAGAGTTCTTTCAGAACTTCCGGATCGTGACCACCCTCGTGCAGATCCTTCAGTGCATAAACACCATAGTGTGTAAGGCGGAAGCAGCTTCCCCGCAAGCCGCATAGGCACTGCCGGTTAGACCAGACGAATACCTACAGGCACGGGAAGGAAGTATCTGGTCTCCACGCCAGGAGGAGGCTTACTTAGGACATAATTGCATCGCTGCCACCCGCTCCACTGGCGGGATTGCTGAATACCCCTTTGCTGCACTGCCATCAAGGGTGGTGATGGAGGAGGAGCCCATCTGCCGGTTTCTGGCAGTAAAAGGTGCCATCCACGACTTGGTGAGCTCATCATGCACTTCCAGGAAGAAAAGAACCAGCGCGAGCCACCCCAAAAAAACAACCATCCAACCCTAAAAACCAATCAACCAACATCAAATTATATTAACGTGGTGGAGGTTTCCACTCGAGCCCTACCCTCTTGGCGGCCCGGGAAAGCATAGCTGCCATCTCCGGATCCAATTTAAGCTTTGCCACCATCCCAGAGGGCAGCAGTGCAGCCGAATCCGACAGCTCTCCCTCCGATGTTGAGATCGACATCTGGTCGGGGGAGGTCCACTGGATACCGCTGGTACAATCTTTGAAGAGGGCCCAGCGCATTCTGTGGGTCGCTCCACTGGATCGGAGGAGCAAGAGGAGCGATGGTCCCCAGAAGGTTGGTTCCCTGCAGGGTTTGCCACCACTGTGACCCTCAAACTGCCCGCGCTACTGCCGGAAGTGGTTCTCGTCTGTCCACCAGAATAATCCCCACATAACAACACATACAAACCGACTCATCACACATAAAAAAGCGTAGCCAACCACACACACATGAGACCGCAACATACCCGCAGTGGGAACATGATTCATCCACGAAAGCCACCTCAGCGTGCTTGATGCCCAGACACGTGAGGCAGAGATCGTGACCATCACCCGGTGCCAGGTAACGACCGCACCGAGAAATGCACGGGTGAAACGCATCATTATAAGGACGATCCATCGTCTTTATAAAGATGCACCTGTGGAGCTCTTTTAGAGGAAATTTGCTCTTTAGGAAATGCTCTTTTAGTGCTGAGGTGCACAGTGGAGATGGCCGCTTGCAACACGATGGGGTAGTACAACCTGAAGTGCGCAATCCACTCGACACTGGAACGACTGCCGCTGAAGCGCCGTCTTGCCAACACAGTAAGCTTCCAAGAGCGTGCTGAACTTGTAGTTCACAGCAGACACAGTTGAGCAGAACGATACTGTCGCTCGGCTCTGAAGCGAAAAGCTGGTATACATTGCACCTGCTGCCTTCGTATACTCACGGTGTGATCAGTTACACTCGAAGTAGATTGGTCTATCGAAGCGATATCCCAATTCGTCGATCACTGATGTGATGCCGAGAGTGACCGACTGAAAGGGAACCAAAAGCAGATTTTAAAAGTAAATTATTGCATGGCTCTTTGGAATACTTGATTCTGACTGGCCAGTCCAGCATTTTTCAGTCAAATATTATAATAATTAAATAATAATTAAAAATAATTTTTAAATATATATATTTTTTAAAATATTTATTGTGCATTTTTATTTATTTGATAAGTAGTTATGTAGCCCTGGATAATTTGTAATCATCTGGGCTGCGTTTCTTAATAACAATTGATCTTAGAGCTTAAGAGCGTTTTGTACAAGTCATTTTACGTTTGTTCGTTATTGTTTCACGTGCGTTTCCCAAAAATGCACTTAACACAATCGCATGTAGCCGTGCTTTAAGTACTTATTAGGAGTCGCTATCCGTTTGTCAAGTGCTGAAATGTCACCTTATAGAATGGCTCATAATTATAGTACACGCTCGTTTATTAAAATGTTAACCTAATGCTGCGTTCGAGACAACTCGGATATAATAACTATAATACAATATATTATATTATATTATATTATATTATATTATATTATATTATATTATATAAAAAAAAATAAAATAAAAACATAACATAATAAAAAATTAAAAAAATAATATAAAAAAAAATAGAGTGTTGCTTGCAAAATTTCATTCCCCAATCCTCTCTCTATTACACCTGTTAATAAAGATGGCAAAAGGCCACAAAACATCTTATTTGCATTTCAATTAGATTCTCAGTTTACCTAAACTAAGTTGTAAACAGTAATGTAAATGATTAATGTTATGACTGCTTTTAGAATGTGTTCCTCTGCCCAGTAATTGTCGTAATTATAGAGTAAATTTTTTTTTCATGCTAGTCCTTTGAAAATCTGATGAATACTCAACTTCTAAGATTAAATTTTTTGAATCTCATCAGAAGTTTTCCAGAATGGCTGCAGGAGTTATAACAGTCAAAATAGCCATGTCAGGCTGGAAGAACGGGTAAATGAAGAGTGTGAGATGGTGTTTGTGAGTATGGGACTGTCCTGTGGTGTGTGTGAGTATGCATTAGTTCTTAAGCATGTGTGTATGTGACTGCCTGTGGGGTGAGAGTGTAGAGTTGGAATCTTCCAAACCCCCTGCTGTAGCCGGAACATCTGCCCGCTCTGTGGAATCAATCAGAGCGCAGAGCCCATGGCCGTGACGAATCAGGCTGCTTGGTGATCTTTTCATGGAATCCTGGGGTGGAGCTTGAACAAAGGCCGCCATCTCCCTCCATTCCCCTCTTCTTCCCCCAGCCTCCCCACACCCTTCCGGATTTGATATCTTAGACCCCCACATGGGGAAATCACCTCCCCCTCACTCCATAATCCCACGGATCATGACAGAAAAATGACGGACTTAGAGTTCCCAGTCAGATGGCACATATGAAAGCTTGTCTGTTTCACTCATCCAAGACTTTCTGCGATCCTTTGATATTGCGCTTTAGGAGGAATGCAGTACGAACGTACAGAAAAGGATGTTTTGTGCTTCTAATATTCATATATGAGATAGTTTAATGGAGATCTAACATTCAGCAATCGATTACAGCGATGTTTGGGAAAAAGTAGCTAACAGTAACTAACAGTAACTACATCTTTTAGTAGCGTGACAGTAGTTTAGTAGTTCAGTCCATTTTTTATAGTACACACTATATTTTCAAACATCCTCCAGTGGTGTAACTTCCAGTGATTTTATCTGCCTCAATAATTTGATATCTTTGAATTATCTATGTCTTAACACAACGAAATGTTATCTTTCGAGTTTGTTCTAACCCGCTGTGACAGCGATACACAATGAGTGACTGGATTCTGTATCTGCAACTTTGCGACTGGAACCAAGAACAAATTGTGGGCCATTTTTACTAAACAGGGCAAATTATTGTGAGACCACAATCCTATAAATGCACCTATGGGAGTGTTAAATTCTGCAGCTGATCTACTGACAATGCCCAATTCAAGAGCACAGATGCAGCCAGTGCATTTCTATAATGACCAATGCAATCTACCAGTCTACCAAGAGCAGTGAAAATTAGAGTAGGGTCACAAACAAGCAGAGCAATGATAATCAGGTGTCGTAATATACTAAGAAAACAGGCATAAAATATAGGTTAAGAAATGCTTTTTTTGGGAAGTTAAATAATGACAAAAATACCAGTAAATTGACCTGATGCGTGATTCATTTAAATACTCTCCTCCCATAAAATTAGCATCCTAAATGGAAACGCCTACAAATTCATATGCAATAAGGTCTGTGTCCATGCTTTTTTTTATTGCTAACATTGTGTGTTTTCAGTAAATCCTAAAGTTTTTTAACACCAAAGAGGGTTTGCACTGATGCAAACTAATAGTAAATGTGTCCAATGAGAATGATAATCTTTGGTACTCATTATGTGATTTGAACTTAAAATGATTTGAGTTTAGTTTGAATATCATTGTGTGTGACTTTAATGTCCAAAATAAAAAAGTGGGGTAACTAGTTAACATTAGTTAACTGTATTTGTTAACATGAACTAAGCATTAACAATACTTTTGCAGCATTTATTGATCTTATTAGAGTATTATTAGACTCCATGGGGGAGTCGTGGCCTAATGGTTAGAGAGTCGGACTCCCAATCGAAGGGTTGTGAGTTCGAGTCCCGGGCCGGCAGGAATTGTGGGTGGGGGGAGTGCATGTACAGTTCTCTCTCCACCTTCAATACCACGACTTAGGTGCCCTTGAGCAAGGCATCGAACCCCCAACTGCTCCCCGGGCGCCGCAGCATAAAATGGCTGCCCACTGCTCCGGGTGTGTGTTCACAGTGTGTGTGTGTGTGTTCACTGCTCTGTGTGTGTGCACTTCGGATGGGTTAAATGCAGAGCACTAATTCTGAGTATGGGTCACCATACTTGGCTGAATGTCACGTCACTTTCACTTTCACTTCTTTTCTTTCACTTTATTAAGTGTTAATTTCAGCATTTACTAATGCATTATTAAAATGTATGATGCCATTAATCTTATAAAATATTTTAATTAAGTGACAGCCCAAGTAAAAATGCTTTATTTTTGAGTAAATAAACCGTTTTCTCTCTTTCATAAGTAGAGTTGAAAAGTCAGATTCCTTTTAATGAATTAGTTCACTTGGGTGATTTATGTACATCAAACAATTCACTTTTTTGTGAACCAAATCAATTCATTTAAGGCCCTGCACAGACGTCTCTGCGAGGCATTTTAGATATTTTTTGGATGTTATTCAGATGTTAAATGATATTTTTCATAACTGTTTTTCATATTTTAGCCATCTATAGCCATTTTGAGATGCCTTGTGTTTGTTCCATAGAAATACTAAATGAAATTTTTAAATAAATTATATCCTGTAAAAAACTTGTATTTAAAATTATACTTCCTCCTTTGATACTTACTGTAGCTTCAGTGTAGTTAGCCAGGGGTGTTTCCCATATACAGTATTTTTTTTTAAAGTGTTTTGGATATAAATGTATAAAAGTAATCTTGGTAACGCTTTAGATTACAAACCGCAAAGAACTATGTAAGTATACTGAATTTACGGCCTACGTTTCTGTAAT
Source organism: Cyprinus carpio (assembly GCF_018340385.1). Taxonomy (NCBI): domain Eukaryota; kingdom Metazoa; phylum Chordata; class Actinopteri; order Cypriniformes; family Cyprinidae; genus Cyprinus; species Cyprinus carpio. Next base: position 6,373,153 of record NC_056589.1, on the reverse strand, counting down.
TATAGTGTAACTATAAAGAACGTACGTGTAGGTATAAGGGAACAATGTGTTACATTTGGGTAATAAGGGGGTAACAACCAGATATGTAACCTGCAAAGAACTGTGTATAAATAAACTGAAGTTAGAGGGTAATTTTTTTGTAATTATAGTGTACCTATTCAGTACCTCCGTGTAGGTATAGCAGAATAATATGTCATGTTTACAGAATCAAGGGGTAACAACCTATAAAATTACAAATCATTTTTTGATTTGTATTTTGAAACTAAGGGGTACTTATTCTAATATTGCATGGTATGTATGGCCAACACAACAATCTTATGTTTGGGAATGATGTAGAAAGACAATATACTTTTTATAATTTTATATTGGTATTTATTATAGGCCTATAGGTATTTTTTTAACCATGGGGTACATATTCTATTATAAAAGCATACATGATGGAGATTACTGAACAACAAACATCTAGTCAAATGAGTTAATGAGATTCTGCTATGATTTATAATTCACAAGTCTATTACCTCATAAAAGCTTATTTGTCAATCTCAGCAACTTCTCAACTCCAACTATCACCAAATAACTTTGCAAACATCGTGGACTGTTATATTTCATTCAAATATTGTCTGAAATTTACTATAGGCCTCCTGCTGGGTTAAATGAACCCAAAATGGGTTTTAAAATTAAAATCACACACAATATGACAACAGTAACAACACAGGCAACAGATAGCCTAATAAGTTCAGAAAAAAGCAAAGCAACTCCATACCTATACATCTTATATAGTCAAACCAAATTCTTTTGAAAAACTTGTTTAAAGTCCACATGAAATCAAAATTGACTTTATTTACTTTATTAGTGCACATTGCTAGTCTTGATGTGAACAATTAATCCATGCAAGTTAATCCGCAAAAAAAAGGGGTTTGTCTTGGTAATCTTTAATCAAAATCTGAACATTTACTCTCTAGAATGGCATTCCTTCTCTGATGACGTCAGTTTGACAGCTTGGGCAGAATATCCTTAAACACACCCCTCCAACCGTTAGGTTGCCATGAATGAGAGACAGAGAGGAGGAGCACAAAAATAAAACCACGCCCTCTATTCAATATTCCATTTCAGCTGGAAATACGTCACTACACTGAAATAATGTTGACTGCAATTTCAAAATACTTACAGTAGAAATCATTTGTAATTTTACAGATTATTACCCCTTAATTCTACAAATTTAGCATATTATTCCCTTTTACCTACATGGAGGTACTGAATAGGTACACTATAATTACAAAAAAGTTACGCTATAAATTCTGCTTACTTACGCAGTACGTTTGTTTTCTACAGCCTTTTTGTTCTCTGTCTTGTAAAATATCTCTTTACCGTTTCAGCTGAGAAACCATTGCAACTGATTCATTGCCTGAGTGAACTCTCCTAATGAATCGAGAGTTTGTGATGTGGCTGACTACTTTTTGTGAAGAACAACTTGACTGTTGTTGAACTGCTTTATAGGTAAGGGTGGGTTATTATGGGTAACTTGGCAAGCTTCAGTTTAAAAAGTAGCTTCCTCAACACTGGATTACAGATCCATACATCATCTCCTACAAAACCATTATCTCATCGTCCTACCTGAGGCCTAGAGAGACAATGACTGAGATTAACCACAAGACTCTTCCCTCTGGGAACGGTGAATTTGATAGCTCAGTAGTTAATAGATAAAGACACAGAGGGGATACACACAGCAAAGACATGAAAGAGAGTCATATTTCATCCCAAATGTGAGAGAAAGACCAAGACAAAGAAAGAGAGAGAGGGAATGGGGGACTCGATGTTAAAGACTTTATAATCTGACCATGCAAAAAAAGGGCATGTGCCCTTATAGAAGACATCAGTTGCTCCACAGCCAAATAAAAACAGGCCGACTACAGACGTGTCTCCAGAGTGGTGCGGGCAGACAGGCGACAGGCCGTAGACACTCTCTCCTCAGGCCCGTCCACGCTACTGAGCTAATGACATGCTTCTCCACCGACATCTGAGGAGCTGGCAGCCCGGCAAAGAGGGAGAAGTTGAACTGAAGAAGAGAAATCCTCAAGGTAATTATGAGATGGTGTAATGGGGGCGAGGGTGGAGATTTTAGGCAGAGGACTCAACTGAGAACATGGCACCATTCCCAGGAACTCAGTGGACGCCCGTGGTGGGCTGTGGACTTCTTCAGCACACACTACTGTAACATGTCAAAAATAGGCTGCTTCACTTGGGAGCCATGTTTTGAAACGAAGTTTATAACTTTTCTGGTTGCACTTTATTTTACAGTATGTGTACTTATATGTACTTACAATGTACTTACCCAAGAAAGTACTGGTAATATAAGGTAACTACATGGGGTAGGGTTAGGTTTAGAGGTAGGTTCAGGGTTAGTACCTAGTTATTACCTAGTTATTGTAATTACTACAATAAGTACATAGTATGTACATGAGGAACAGGACTGTAAAATAAAGTGCTACCACTTTTCTTTTCAGAAGTTTGTTACTTTTTTCTTTCTTTCTTGCTCAGGTAAGGAGGTAATGGAACTGCCTATAGATTTCCATTTCAACAAGCTATAAACAAGTTTTTATTTTATTTTATTTTATTTCAACTCAAAGTGTTGATATTGTAAATGCAATGATGCGTTAAATTAATCAAAACTGACAATAAAAGCATTTATAATGTCACCAAAGATTTCTATTCAGAATACTGGGGTGGGGGGTGGGGGGGTAAATAATAATTATCACAGCTTCCACAAATAATAATAATAGTAATAATGTAGTAAAAAAGCAGCAAAAACTGTTTTCATTATTGATAATAATAAGTATTATTTAATATATGTGTTCATATTTATGTGTATATTAATATATGTATTAATAAATAGAATTAAAATCTTAATAATTAAGCTCCAAAACAGCATATTAAAATGATTTCTGAAGGATCTTGTGACACTGAAGACTGGAAAAAATTATTCTTACAATTCAGCTGCCATCACAGGAATAAACTTTATTATATATTTAAATAGAAAACAGTTATTTTAAATTGTAATAATGTTTCACAATATTACTGTTTTTACTGTATTTCTGATCAAATTACTGCAGCCTTTGTGAGCATCAGAGACTTTTAAATACATAAAAAAAACTTAAATATTCTAACCTCATGATCTATATATCATATAAATGCATCTGATCTTGGCAGCCATTGATGACTTTTGGTAGGGAAAATAATAACTAAAAATGTTGATGATATCTCCTCTTGTTTTAATTTTTCATCAGTTTTGAATTCAATTATCAAACACACAAGCAGATTTTTGTGGAAGTCCATGAATCTGATCTGGCACGTGCCCCTTGCTTTAATGGGCATGACTCCTCCGCCTAAAGCCATGCTCACAAGGACATTTGCTCACAAACACACTTGAATTAGTTGTCGAACTTCATCATAACAGCATTTAAGGGGGCCGTCTTGAAACAGATGAGGTAATGTGTTGCTCTGACATAACGCGCGTCTCGATTTTACAGCAGCCTCTTTCATACAAGTAGAGGACAAAACTGCTCTTTGTCTGAAAATGTGGACATATACACACACCCACCAACTTAATTTCTCTTACGTCGATACTAATCACGCTAATGCCTGATGCTAGTCTGGAGGTTAGCGTGCTTTGGTCCGATGCTAGATTTAGCCAGTGAGGTAAAGCTATGCTAATGGCTGTAATAGTTGTTCCCTTGAGCTGCATGTTCATCATTGTGCTGATTTGATCTCTCTGATTAACCTGTCAGTATGGAATCGGGACTAATGCGTCTTGAGGGCATTTGGTTGATGGCAGTGGAAAAACAGCCATCACCGAATACCACGTTCACCCTGCTGTCAGATCCAGCTGCGGCCCAGTGCAGCCTGGGTAAACAGGTGCCTAATGGGGCCCCAATCTGAACCAGCATACTCATCATTAGCGTTCAGCTCCACTCATTAGCCAATCTTCTGCTCCTTTCATCTGCTGTTCCTTGTCAGTTCTAATTTATCTAATTGGAGTTTCTGGTGAAGAGGCAATGACCCTCCACCCTTTAACCCCGCGGCCACTCTGCAGACACCCTGCACTGGCCCCGTGCTGGCCCCACCACCAGGCCTCATCCAAAAATTACAGATACAGACAACTTTTTCTCTTTCCCTCTCTCTGTCTTCCATATTCTTCTCTCTCTCACCCCTCATATAAATTGCTGCTATTTTAGCACCAAGAATGAATGAGGAACAGTCTTTTAAACACAAAAAGAGTTTCAAGGGTCACAGGAAGTAAAGCACTGCTTGGAGACTGGACTCACTGGCCTGTTAATGTTCCAGTTCTGTTCCAGATTGTTTTATTGACCAGCTAAATTAGTCCTAAAATCATTCTAGAGAAGTTGGTGGACCAATATATTCTTGCTGCTTAAAGGGCCAGATACACCTAAGTACACAGTTATTTTTCATTCTTCGCTTATGGGGTAAAAAGAAGTTCAAAATACCTGAGCAAACATCCCAGTGCTGCTAGGAATGGCACTTAGATGAAAATGTAAATAGGTGCTCTACTGTTTCCTCTCAGTAACAAATTAAACACAAAAAAATGACAGCGGTGAGAAAATAGCAGTTAAGAAAGCATCTGATTGTAGCAATGTGGATGTGTTTGCACCAGCTTTGCAATTCGGCACTCCAGTCATGCCACATCATGTTTATTTATACAGCAGTTTATACAATTGATTACTTTAAAGCAAGAAGCTTTATAATATTAAGCATTAAAAAATAGCATCAGTGTCGCTTGTATTTAAATTACAACTTCAATTTTGAGTGCAAAGCAGCTCTCCAGTGTGTTCATGCTTTTACTCGTGTCTGACCTCAATGGACTAAACAGAAGAAATTAACCAGAGGAAAAAGGTCAGTTTTCAGGTCAAATTTACATTTATGCATTTAGCAGACGCTTTTATCCAAAGTGACTTACAGTGCATTCAGGCTATACATTTTCATCCCTGGGAATCGAACCCACAATGCTTTGCGCTGCTAACACAATGCTTTATCACTGAGCCACAGGAACACACATAAGGACCAATGGTAGTTCAAAGATATAGTCCATATAAACTGGGTAATGAGCCATCTTTCAAGAGCAAGCGTTTTGTAAATCCCGTGTTGAACTCCCCGAGATTATAGAAGCAGTTGTCAGTAAAATGATTGGACCACAAAATAAGATTGGGGTTGTACTGCTGTGGTACAGTGGAGGAAAAAAATGGACTTTAATCACTGATTCTTTGCAGTGTCATCTTTCAAAGTGAAAACAAAACAAATTTACTTTCACAGTGTCTTCTTGACATGACCTTAACCATGCAAACAAGCTACAGTGTATGAGAGCAGGGTCAAGTTGTTTGCAGCCGGCCAGCGTAGAACATACAGTAGGTGGGCATTATGCAAATGCGTTACCTCTTGACACTTAGCCATCACAGAAATGGCAGTGGAATTACTGATGACTCATTCAGGCTGTTCAGAGTCAATTCTTTCTTTTGGGAGACAAAAACTTTATTTATCATGCACCTTCAGCTTTACAACTTTGCAGATTGTTTACATTCACATGCAGCTACACTGAATATCTGGAATGGCATAATAGCGGCACTTTAAGGTATTATTGTGGCAGACAAGTAAATCATTGAATAGCCAAAAAGTGGCTTGAGAAATCATTGTATTATTGAACACATGTACATCAGTGGCCTACTGTTCATAGTAAAAAAAATTACAATTTACAATTTACAATTTATATTACAAAATTGATAGCTCTAACTAGCATACAACATAACTTGCTCTAAAATGATTTGTTTTGCATGGAAAGTAGAATATAACAAAAAATAATGTTGGACACCACAAGAAATTTTGTGTTGACTGATCCCCTCAGATAAACGATGAGGATGAGGAGAAATGACAAGTATGATGAGAGGGAGAGAAGCAAACATATGGCCCTATGGAATGGCAGGTGGGAGAATGGGGAAAGCAGAAGCGAAGAAGGAGACCGTGAGAGTGGGAGGGACTTTGTGTCTTAAAAGGGAAAATGATGGACAGAGAGAGAAGGAGAGAGACTGGGCTGGAGAGAGAGAAGGCACAGTGGCTGGTGGGTAATTTATAGCACAGAAAGGCTTGCAGGGTGAAAAACATTATTTTAGTGGCCCCCACACCCTAATAGAAGCCAGATGTGTGGGGATTAACTAAGACCATTCCCCCCATATCCCTCTCTTTCTGTCTTTGTCCTTCTCCTTATTTCTCTCTCTCTTCATTTATCTCGTTTATTTCTTGTTTCTCATTAGCTCAAATGTCTAAGGCCTTACAGATTGAGTGTTATCGTGAATTTGAGTGCTGGACTCAGGGCATCGAGGTCAGTCCTCGTTCATCCCGACTGAAAAGAATCTTTGTCTCTCTTCCTCATCATAATGATGCTTGCTGATGTCACCTTATTCCATCCTGTCACTGACGACAACAGTTACTAAGGTACATTCTCACATGGCAACAAAATAATCAAGCACAACGCTGCACGCCGGCCAAAATAAAGTCGTTTTATGGAATGATGTCACTGTTTCGGAATGTATAATAGAATATGAATGCACTGTTAATATATGTGTTGTGTGCTGTACACCAATAAACAAGCATTAGGTCGATTATCAACCCAGCTGTTTATGAATTTGTGGAGACATATTTACACACTCGCACAATATGGCCCTATTCAACACAAAAAAAGAAAAAAGAAAAAAAAAAACTTTTTTTGTAGCACAGCATTACTAACATCATATAACCTTCCTGCTGCTGGAAAAAAAGCTTAAAGTGCCCCTAAAATGTGAAATGAAAGGTCCATATTTTGGTTTTGGGAGTCCCCGACAACAGGTTGACATGCATGCAAGGTCAAAAAACACTTTAATTATCTTATAATATCCATTTATTTTTACCTTACTTGCTCAGCGACTCCCAAACGATTCGCTCAACGGTTAATTTTTCCAAACCCCTCCTTTGCCTGATGCTAATCTGCAGTGATTGGTCCGATTGGTCTCATTTCAATCTCAACATGCCTGTAATGCCTGATAAAGCAGTGTTTGTGAGCAGTGCTGCTTTGTGTACAGCGTTACCCGGGGAAACCGCTAATTTACCGCTCCAAAAGTGGCACCTAGTGGCAAAGAATGAATTAGCATTTTCATTCAGACCAAACCGAAAAGACCAACAAGTGGGAGGGCAATATGCTAATGTTTCATGTTGACTTCAATATGAAACGGCTTGGGATTCATTTTAAAAACGACTCATTTCAATGATTCAGAGTCGACTCTTTCTTTTGAGAAACAATAACTTTATACACGGTGCACTTTCAGATTTAAAACATTGCAGGATATTTTCATTCACTTAGAGCTGTGTTACACACTGCATAAATGGTCATTTTCAAAAATCCATAATAGGTGCTCTTTAAACCAGCCTAAGGGGTTGTTCACACAAGCTGCATCTTGGTGTCCCATCTTCCAGAATCATCTCACTGTTTTTCTAGTTTCTTGTGTGATAAGCCAAGTTAGTTCATTTGATTCCTCTTGAATACACTGCGACTGCGGGAATGGCTCTTAAGGTGGTTTGCTGATCTTAGCTGGTTTACCTGGTCTCCCAACCAACTGGTTTTCCAGTCTTGCAGTTGCCCCAAAACCCTCTATAACCAGTGTAACATGACTAATGGAAACCTATTTTGTGGCCAGAAAGACTAGCAAACCACTTTAGGCTGGTTTAAGCCCTTCAGTCAGCAGGCTTTTAAAGTTATATTTACCTTATGGGACACAAATACATAGATAACATGACAATTTACAACAATAAACCATAGTCAGTGTAGACGCCATATGGAATTTTATGTGAATGAAAATGAGTCTGTGAGGGATAGACATCAAATCTTTACAATCTTTACAAAACTCTCAACTTTCAAAACAGTTTTATGGAGTTTCCGTATGCTGAAAGTTTTTTGGAAAGATATTTCATCAGCTGGACAATTGGCATGTTGTTAAACAACAGCAATATACATTGATCACTGTACATCTATCCATCACAGCCTTGTTTTTATTCCTGTCAAACATTAAGTATGGTAAATTTATACTGTATATTGTATACTATATGTATACGGTTAGTACATTTATACTATATTTACCTTATGGGACACAAATTTATAAATTATAGCAATTTACACCAATAGACCTAAGTCAGGGTGGTCGTCCTATTTAATTTTATGTGGATGAAAATTGGGCTGTGAGGAATAGACTTACAATCTTTGCAAATCCCAGAACTTAAAAAACTTTTATAGAGTTTTTATCTGGAAGTTTTTTGGAAAGATTTTTGTCACCTTAACAAATGCCATGTTGTTAAACAACAGTAAAATCCATTTAATACAGTGTACTTCTATCCTGTCAAAAATTAAATATAGTGCTTCCCTGAGATTTTTTTTTTTTTTTTTAAGTTGAAAAACTCGTGACATAGACAAATGTAATACTCTGAATGTCATTGTAAAGTCATACTGATCAAAGCACTTGTGCTAATACAATATTTTTTTGGCCATAGACCCCTGGGTTACAGTAGCCTGAAGTAAATTGGTGAGTGAAACTGTTAGTGAGCCTAAAGGGGGTTTAGAGCGTGACATGGTGTGGTTTTGTGTGTTTATATACAGTATGCACATAAGTGTGTGAGAGACAAAGAAAGTGGTATTAAGTATTGCCAGTTCAGTGATTGTAAGATGAGCTCTCTGATCTCTGTTTGGCTCTCCTGCTCCCCAGCTGTCCGTCTGCCACTGCCGCCCACCTCTGCTCCAGACCCCTCTAATAACCCCCGAAAACACATTAAATCAAGTTCTACACCAAAACAGTCCCCATCTAAACCCATGTCTATCCTAAAAACCATTCTACCGATCATTGCTTTCCCATCACCTGAGCTGCTCAGTCTCAGCACAAGTAAGAAATCTGAGGTCTTCACATGCAACGGAAACAATAGATAAATGGGACTACGCAATAGACCCGTAATAACTGCAATTTTAAGATCTCTGCCCTTTTATCCTGATGGGTCTCAAGTGTCCAGACCTTCTGGCGCCTTATCGCCTTTATATGAAAGGATTACAAGAGGAATAGATTCACTCTGTGTCCCTTTTCCAATAGTTATCTTTCCAGGTTAGTTCTGAGTGTGCCTCTGGAATAAAAATAAAACATTTTCCTCTGAAGTCCACTAATAATGTTTGTCAAGGTTTCTTGCACCAAATACACTCACACAACCATTTTTCACCCTCTCGCTGACCCTTAGATCTACAGTGATAGTTCACCAAAATATGAAAGTTCTGTCATCATTTATTCAACATCATGTCATTCTGAACCCATGTGACTTTCTTTCTTCCATGAAACTCGATAAAAGAGCTTTAGCTGAACATTTTCCATACAATGAAAGCAATTGGGGACTGGAACTGTCAAGTTCTATAAAGGACAGAAAAGTAGTCCATATAACTGATGCAGTGTTGGAAGTCTTGAAATCCATGGTTTTGCTACACTATTTTGCAAACCACAAATGAACCATGGTTTTTGCTACATACTCAATATGCCAAAAATAAATGATTACAACATTTTTACTATAATAAAACCATGGTTCATTTTTGCAAGAGTCTGAAGTGCGCATTCAATGGACTCTTTACTATCCAATGAGGCCACGGGAAAGGATTTGCGAATGGCAGTCAAGCAACGCAACTAACTGATAGGTCACCTGACAGTACCAACATGGCAATGTACTGTATTATATGGTTTTGGACCAACATGAGGGTGAGTAAACAATGACGGAATATTCAGACAGAGTTTGTTTATTCTACTGACTTGTTCTGATGGATAACCTCTGCCAATCAGTATACTTCACACTGTTGTTCTTCATGGCGGGCCAAGCTGCTGAATACCAAATAGATGATTTATCAAAGTGTTCCGACATCTCTTGTTCCGACATCAATACCACAGTGATTTCTGATTGATCTGCTTTTTCCATATGCATATGTCTACACAGCACATTAATCCTGTTTTCCATTTTATCTTCCATTTAATAGCACTGAACGAACAGTGTGCAGATGGTAGCAGGGCTGAGGTCTGTAGAGGGAAGGTTCGTGGTGAGGGCATACAGTCTGATCGCAGGGGGCTAGTAAAGGAGGGCAGTTAGGGGCAGATGGAAAATGCCAAGGCTGCAGACAGACAGCCAGGCCTCTCTGCAGGCCCGCAGAGCTGTATGGTGTGACAGTCCTTGGATAAACTCAGCCAAGTTAACCAACAGCACTCTGTGTTGGACAGGGCAGAGGGTGACAGATTTTTCAGACTTTTCAGACCGGGTGAAATTTTAAGACCAATCTAAATCAAACACTTACCTTTCTTGGTGCTTTCATTCCAGTGCAGGTTTCTTTTTTAGGTTTTCCTGATTGTGAAGTCTATGTTAGCTGGTCAAGTCATTTTGTGTATCTGACTGCGTGCTTATGCCACATCGGCAATGCTGCTATGTGGCGCCGCCAGTCCTGGTCTGAGCCAAAAAAGAGGGAGAGAATGACTTTTTGTGTGTGTGTGTCTGTGTGTTTGTGTTTGTGCCAGGACAGAGTCTTGGCTTTGCCTTCGGGGAACATAATGGCATTCCAAAGAACTGGCACAATTTCAGTGCAAAGAGAGCAACAGGGGAAAATATGTCTGGATTACTTTGACGCTCTGACAGTTGGTCTGTATGACTTTAACACATACACCCACACAACAAAGAGTCAGCCTCAAAGTGCTACTAGAAAAGTGTACAAACCTCATCAGTGTTGGGCTTTTTATGATTGCAGACACACCAGTCTATATCTGTGTTTGAACTACCCTTTCTTCACCTTCATAAACAGACAGATCACTTTTACAGGTAAATGTAGCAGCTGGGTAGCACATTCCCCTAAGGCTAAAAATGACAGTGAGAGTAAGAGAGATAAATTAAGGAGATGGATATCATTGCACATAAAGGGTCTTCAAAACTGAAGAGCTTTAGAAACTGAGTACAGTACAGTCAGACACTTATGTTCTAGTATGTGTGTCTGTGCTCTGAGGTCATGGCTTTATTGCTACACCTGCAACAATGCCAAATATAATTTAAAAGAGGTCATATCATGAGATATTTTCCTTGATCATTTGAAATAAGTGTTTGATGTACTATGAAAACTTAAACCTTCTGCTACAGTCCAAAAAGACTATTTACTGAAAATGAGTTACAAACACGGATCGTTCTGAACTTATTGATGTTGGACAGATGAATGCATTAACATTTCAAAGAGGAGGAAGTTGGATAGGCTACTAATATTCTTAGACAGCAAAATAAATAACCATAAGAGTTGCAAGTGGGAAGGTTTGCTAAATCTTGTGCTTGTTCTGGCTGTGTAGCACCTACTGCTCTGCAGCTCATTCTGAAGGAATGTTAGAAATGAACATCTAAAGATAATTTTTAACAAGGTCATTGAAGATTTCAGTCTGATCTTAACAGTTAGTGCAGTGCATTTCAGCGCAGATTATTTTGTGAATTTGTTGCAATGTAATGGAGCTTTGCAAGTGATTGTTTATGAAGGATGGGACAGTTAAAGTAAAAAAAAGAAAAGAAAAGAAAAAAGGCTGGACTTGCCAGTTAACCTGCAGCCCAACAATTTATAATTTAAAGGAAACTACTATACTACCAGTGTAATTTTTGTATCATATATACACCATTATGATTTTTGTTAATATCATGAAATCAAATTTTATATTTATATTTTATGTGTTATTTTAATTTTAATGAAAGTTTTAGTAATTTTGTTGTGAGTTTGAACTTATTTATTTATTTATTTATTTATTTATTTATTTTTGTCTATAGTAAGTTCAATGTCTAAAGTATAGTATACGTTTTAGTATTAGTTTTAAAGTTCCAACACAAGAAAATGGCTAGTTTAACTGTAAGAGTCAGAGAGAGACTAGAAATGGTCATGACAAATTCAAATTAATTGAATAATTAAACAATTTTAAACAGCAGGGTAAAATATAAATATAATTAATTCATTGAATATAAATATATTTCATTTTTTTTTTTTTTTTTAAATGCATATTTATTTCGGCAGGCAACCTTCTCTCAGATTAATAGCACAAGTTTTTTGAATCTCCAGGTGCAGTGGGAGTCAAAGTTTGGCTCTTTATAAAAGCAAGGGCAGGGGTCAAGGCCTGTGCTCTATGGAATTTTGTGTGTCGCTATAGTGAGCACAATAGCATAGGTGGAATGACAGGTATCCCTCAAGGGCAGTAAACAGGAGATATAGTTTAGCATTGGTGGGGTCCAGAGCAGGGGCCCATGTTAAGACTCCTATGCATAACTCAAAACAGGAAGCACATTAGGGAGAAGACAAGGACAGAGAATAATAAAAACAGAGAAATGGGCTACAGGCTATTACACTCTGACAAAGAGAGATGGATTGAGTTACAGACTGATTGATTTTTCTGAATACCTATGTACACAAACTCTCCAAGCTTCAAGAGTAAAGTGATGGACACAAGATAATTCCAAAACAGCAGAACGTTATGGGCATTGTGATTTGATTCACTTCTGAGATCAAAGGGAAGGAAAAGAGAGAACTGTAAACAGGATTCCAAAAGGGAGTCGATGATTTCATAAGCTCTATTACAGGAACTAGACAGAATCATAGCATGCCTAATGCTGAAGGGTTTTCCAAATGTTTTTTTGTCCATATTTTTACACAGCCTCATATTATCCATTGTGGATAAGGCAATCTTACAATGCTTTATGATAATCTATGTGAAAATGAGTCCAACTTGCCACAATAAATATACTTTGCTATTCTAACTGCATTCAGTACCAAAAAGTCCTAAGCTAATAAAACTATTCAGTCTGATATTTTATTTAATCAATTATAATTATATATTGAATATGACTGTATTAATTTTTTTACCCAGTATTGGTAAAATGTATTGTTTTAAAATGCATAACGTCTATTTTTAGGCTTTTCATCATGCTGTTGGCTTAGCAACATGCTAACACCACACTCAATAAGTGAAGGGCTGTTTGAGTTGCTGTGTACATTGTCGGGATGCTGTCTACATAGGCAGAAGATATCAAGAGAAATTATTAAGTTTTGGAGCAGAGCTACAGAAAACAAAACAATGAGATAGACCCTTGTAAAAAAAGAAGTGTGCTTGATTGTATTGATGTGCACTTGTAGTGTCCTTCAAATCTTAAAAGTATATTTTAAAAAATGTACTTGCAAATAATAAAATATTAATGAAAACAGAAGGCCAAAAAAAAAAAAAAAAACTGAAACAGTAAGTTCAGCTAATTGCATTTAATATGTGAAACTATATATATATTTTTTTTCATTTGTGTCCAAAAACATTGCATGCAGTTCACATTGAAGTGTACATTTTTAAGTATACTATTTACTTAAGATGTACTCTTTTCAAATGTATGCTAAGGTGTACTTTTTCACAAGAGGAATAAGACACTAAATGTTGTAAAGAAGAGGGCAAGCAGTTTTTCTTTTCTTTTTTTAACAGCGTAAGAAACAAGGCCCAGTAATGAGGAGAGGGAGACTCAGTTCAGTATACACCTGGATATTATTGTGGAACATTGAAGCACACAGACTGTTTCAATAAAAACTAATGTCAGTCCTACTAATAACCCCTTCACTGTGGTGCAATGGAAAAATATCTTTAATATTTCTCACAATTTTGAAGTGTGAAATCTGGGACACTCTGGCCATAAACTATAAATTAACAGACCAGCCAGATATGAAAGTTTTAAAACTCAGTGAGGTATTGCTAACTATTGGCTAATTTAAAAACTTGTACATTAGCAGCATGAGTCAAAAATTACTGTGGGTCTTATTTTGAACATGTATGACATCACACAGCAAATGTAAGCAGATTTTTGTGAGGGGTGTTTGCTAGTGTAAAAAACTCTCCATCAGACTGTAGTGGGTGATGTTTTATTTTTTGTTGCTATGGTGAGCATCTGACGCGAGTCAAATGAGTCCACCTCAAGGTCTTTATGAAAATTTGGTCATATTACTTCAGTATAAGTCAATAGGATTTTTGAAGTTTAATACTTAAAGTTAGAAGTTTATACATGTAAGTTCAGTATGAGCAGTAAGAAGAACAATGCTTGCCTTAGAATGTACCACTAATAATTTAATTTTTAGCAATAACAATCTCTGTTGTATAATTGATTTCAGGACCATTGTTTTCAAATATGATACTGATTAGAGAGAGAGAGAGAGAAAGCCTCTGAAAAAGGAGCTGACGGCTCTATCAGCGGGTTGTCAGGTGATCCAGCCACAGGTAAGAGCTTCAGGTGTGTACAAAATAAAAACCAAGGCTTTGAGGGGCTCTTTTATGCAGCGTGGGGGATGGAAGGGTCATATCACCCTCAGGGCAGGTCAAAACTCCTGACTCATGACCCCACTCTGAAAGAACGGAATGTAGGAGACGAGGCAGGGACAAGTCCATGCACAGCTTTCGTGAAACCTAAAGGACGACTTGGAAAGAGCAAGAGAGAAACATTTGACAAGAGAAATATTTTATTTGCATTCAATAAATTCTCTTGTGGAGTTTTCATAAAAGAAAAAAATTCTCAAAAGTCAAATCAGTTCTACATTATGACAATCCTACTAAACTGATGTCTGCATTGTTATCCATACAAATGCACACACATACATAACGCTCCTCGCCTTTTTATCTTAATTAAAGAGTCTAAATGACCTCTGACCTTCTCACATCTGTCTCATCAACATGTGTCTTCCAGATGTGCCAATGTCATTCAGGGCCAGTGAGCATGTCATTTTCCAACTTACCAATAAGTGGCAGCACAAACACCACTGCCCTTGCAAAATAATGAGTCAGTGACTTGCACACACAACAGGGAGATGTAAAGTAGATGAAAGGTTTTTTTTTTTTTTTTTTTTTTTTTAAGTTACATACAGGGTAAACATGGTGTATCTGGTATTATCTGGATTATTAAACAAAGAACTGATTAAAGGTACCTCATAAAATAGTTAATTTCCTATTTCATTTTATAGTTTAGTTTTGGATAATTTAAAATATTTGTCAGGTAGCTAAACAGTACCCTTGCAGACAAATCTTCCTTGAAACTCAGAAATAACAACACTAAAGTTTAGTAGTCGTCTACACATACAATGCTCCTCAATCTAAAACAATCAACCCTATACCAAAGGAAACATTAAAAATGACTTAACTGAAGGAGGGTGATTTTCGGACCTGTGTTTCTTGGAAATATCCCGGGCGAGCCCCCAGAGTTGCCAGCATAATCTACTATAGTTTATGTCAGACAGCAACTATATCACCTAACAGAAGGATGGAACTTAAATTTGCCTTATAAAATAAAGTTTGTGTCCAGCCTTTTTATTTTGTATTAACCATTGTATTCAACCATTAAGACACTAACTTGTTGTATGCTGTTTTTTCACTATAGTCATGGCCGAAAGGCTTGTAGGTATTCACCCTTTAGCCATGATTCACGTTTGTTATCACTTAAACACCCACCCAAATGTCATGAAGAAACAACGGCAAACATTCCTCTCATATCGTTTGCTTTTAGTTAAGCTTTTCCCCACCAAATGTTCCTTGTCTGTAAAAATCCAACTTCCAAAAAAGAAAAGAAATGTAATTTGTTTTTTTTATTATTTTTTCAGTCCTCTCTGGTTTCTGGCAGCAACCCGGTCATCAGCAGCTCTAGAAAAATATTATATGAATATTGTTTGTGTTAAAATGTGTTAAAATAAACCTTTTCCCCATGGGAAATGTAGACAAGCCCTTAATGATAATAATAATTTTAGCGGCTGACTGGGGAGAAAGGAAGGCGAGAGGAACCCCCTCCTTTTCTCACAGTTTATCCGTTTCCAACACTTTGAGCCCTCTGTTGAGTCTTTGTACTTCTCTCCGGAAAGAAAGGACCAGAAAATGAATGACATATGCCTTGGTCAGCCACAAGAGAAGCTGCTAATCCAGTGTCCATAAAACAAAAGTTCATTTATGTCTGTTGATCCATATCAGATTTCTAATATTTCTTAATAAATAAATAAATAATGTGAGCTCTCAAATTGGTATTTTTTATTTATTTATTTATTTAGGGTAACACAGTAAGTATTAAACTTCAAAATGTAACATGCCCTGAATTATGTGCTGTGTTATAAACATGACATTGTCATGTCTTGAGTAGAGGTGCTCTATTACTTTTCAAAGCAATCAGACTTTCAGATGATAACAGCAACATGCTAAAAACCCTCAAATCATCATATAGCAATGCACTAAAATGATTGAGAACAATGAAACAAACACATGTGCTTAAAACACTCAGGACAAAGAAAAGACAGTAGTGCGCTAGACTACATAATGTGCTCAAAACCCTCAAATCACATAGTAGTGTGCTAAAAAGATTTAGTACACCTTGGCAACTGCATAGCAACATGATAAATGCATTCAAAAACCAAACACATAGGAGTGCGCTAAAACACTCTGGCAACTACATAGTGATGTGCCAAAAACCATTTGAACACCAAACAAACATGTAGTAGCATGTTAAAACACCCAGAACACCTTAGCAACTGCCTATTGCACTCAAAACACTCAAATCACCCTAACAACCGCATACCAGCACAATAAAAACATTCAGAAAAACCAAACAAACACATGTTATTGTGCTAAAATGTTTTGAACACCTTAACAACTGCATAATTTGCTCAAAACACTCAAATCTCCCTAACAACCACATACCAACGCACTAAAAGCATTAAAAAAAACTGCCTATGCTGGTTGGCTGGTCTTAGCTGGTTTAAGCTGGAGGTAGCTGGTTTTAGCTGGTTTTCCAGCCTGGCTAAGCTGGTCTGCCAGCCTGACCAACTAAAGAAGTGGTCAAAACACCAGCTTTCAAACCAGCTATGATTAGGCTTGAAGACCAGATAAAACCTGCGAAACAGCTTTGACTGGATTGAGAACCTGCAACATGATGGTGACACGGAGAAACTCACATTCGCTTGAGAAATTGTTAAAATCTAGTTTTCATATTACGATAGTACAGGATATGATCCAGTTTGTGGCAAGCCCAATTTCTGTTGCCAAACCCCAGTGGTATAACCATTAACCCTAATATGAGGAAAAGACCTCCATTCTAAACACGCATCTAACCAAAGACTTTCACACTGATACAAGATCAATGTAACACACATGTAATCCCATTTCCCAAAAAACATTGTAAGCTAACTACGGTTGTTAGTTCCATTGAACTCTATTGGTAACAACAGAACTTGCGACTATAGTTGCGTTTGGGAAACGCACCCCAGGCTGACCTTGTCCACAAATACATATCCAACCAAACTCTCTGTATTCAGCTTCTTTTTCTCTGTCTCTTGTACACACACTCTAATTTTCTCAGTCGCTGTATTCTCACTGAAAGATTACACACTCTCTCTGTCCAATTAAGCACGCTTACAAGCTTAGCTGTGCACTGAAAGGCAGATTTACTGCTGCTTGGCTGTACTGGTAATTATTGGCAGGGTTAGCTGAAAAAATTCAGTGCTTAACCCGCTTACTGCTCAGTCATGGTTCATCTCTGGCTTGCTTTTTCTCTCCCTGTTTAACTCTAGATCCCAAACCCCAGGCCCGGAGCAAAGGAGCAAAAACACAGAACAGGCAAGAGAAAGAGAAAGAAATTTTTCTACATGAAGAAGGGAAAGACTGAGAACAAGTTGTAGGGGAAAAGGGGGCCATTGTAGGGGGCTGGCCTGTGGACAAGCTGCCCATTCAGAGTTACCCAGCCATATACAATGGTTAAACTAACATCACTGACATTTGGAGTTGCCCGGGCTTTCAAAACATGAGTGCAGGGGAGGGATGGGGGCATGTATGGCTGGCAAAGAGGAACTGTTTTGGAATAAATCCTCTGGTGGTTCCAGCTATTGATAAAATATTCATGTTACAGGGTGGGAACTGAGATGGCTGACCAGTGAGATTAGGTAAAACACATGAGAGGATAATATATCTCAATTGGCAGCAACATGATTTGATGGACAGCAAATTGGGACTTGCTTAATTCTTCTACTTTTCATATATTAGTTGCTGAGACAAACACCCTAGTAATCTCCTGTAGAGTCTCAGAAGAGATCTTAATAGTGTGGACATCAGTAATCTGATTATTTAACTTATTCTGAATAAGACAATATTATGAGGTGTTTACATGAGTTGCTTTTAGAATATTCCTTTGCATGTTCCCGTTTTACAGTGCATAGATCAATTAATGGCACACGTCATTAAAAAAAAAAAAGTGAAAAGTGACGTGACATTCAGCCAAGTATGGTGACCCATACTCAGAATTCATGCTCTGCATTTAACCCATCCGAAGTGCACACACACAGAGCAGTGAACACACACACACACTGTAAACACACCCGGAGCAGTGGGCAGCCATTTTATGCTGCGGCGCCCGGGGAGCAGTTGGGGGTTCGATGCCTTACTCAAGGGCACCTAAGTCATGGTATTGAAGGTGGAGAGAGAACTGTACATGCACTCCCCCCACCCACAATTCCTGCCGGCCCGAGACTCGAACCCACAAACCCCATACTACGATCCCTACAGAATTTCATGTATCAACATTACGTTCCCAAGTGACGCCATCCGACGTTCCCTCCAGAATTTCATGTATCAACATACAGGTTGTGCATGTTGTTCATTATGTGTTCATTACCTGTCTAGTGATGTGTGTTTATGCTGAAATAGGGTGGCCATATGCACCATTCATGCGGGACACGTCCCAGCCAGGATTTTAATATTGCCTAATATATCCAGGTTTTGGCTGTTTGCACTGTGCAGGTCGATTGTTGTGTTGTTGTGATCGTTGGTGCGCAGCGATGCTTCAAGTCAAACGAATGAACAAACACATGCGCATATTTGCATCGCTTTGATTGTTCCCTGTAGATCTCACCTTCTCACGCGCAGCCCCACGATTGGTTGATTACAGTATGTACAATACCTGCATGTTATTGGTCAAACTGCTTTGGATGTTTTAGGCAATAATAAATCCTGGACAGGACTTGTCCTGATGAACGGCATATAAGGCCACCCTTTGCTGAAATATACTAATAAAATGGTTTGTCTTTTCAAATCTTCTATCGCGTGCCTTTATATTTATCGAGTTGGTTCATGTGGTTTAATGTTTTGCATTTCAGAAATCTGATGTAATTTCTGGTAAGGGAGCATAGTAAACACTGATGCTCGCTGATTTTTGTGGTGCATTGTGGGATTTTTCAGGAAGCGAACGATTGAGACAAGCCTTAAAATAGCTGACTCCCTGATCAGTGCCCTGACTACTGAACTAGGGAGCTGATTGAGATGCTATACAGTTTTGGGTGTTTCATTTTTAGTTTTACGAAAGCTTCAAGTGCCCTCTTGCCTGAAGCCATGCTCTTTTGTCTGCCGTCAAAGGGTTGACAATTGCCGTGTGTGTATCCTGTCGCAAAATGCGGTGAAAAGCCCTACACAATGGTAATAGTGTGATTAAGGTGTGTACATGTCTAGACTGCAGTTCAATAATGTAGGGTGACCAAACGTGCCATTTTCCCAGGACACGTCCTGGCCAGGATTTCTATACTGCCCAAAATATCCAGGTTTTGGCTTTGGTTTCCTGTTTTCATACTTAATGAAGGTAATGATCGTTTGACCAGTAACATGCAGACATTGTACGTAATCGACCAAACGTGGTGAATGAGAAGGTGGGATCTAAGAGAACAGTCAAAGCGATGCAAATACGTGCCCACCACCTCTTTAACTGCTGACGATTTTGCTAATTACTTCACAAACAAAACCACATCCATCAAGTACTCGGGTCTGTTTGCCCAGGAACTCACTGCAAGCATTCACACAGCTAACCATCTTCTCTTCTCCTTTTTCCTCTTACAGAAGATGAAGTCTCTAAACTTATCCACCCTACCACTTGTCCTCAAGACCCTATCCCCCACATCTCCTACAAGCCATTTCCCCTTGCACTTCTGCCTTCACTCACACACATCATCAAATCATCTCTTCTCATAGGCATTTTTCCCACTGCATTCAAGCAGGCTCGGGTAACCCCACTGCTTAAAAAACCTACACTAGACACCTCACTTGTTGAAAGCCACAGGCAAGTGTCTCTCCTCCCTTTCATAGCAAAATGCGCACTTGAACACAATGTTTTCAACCAAGTGTCTTCCTTCCTCTCACAGAACAACCAGCTGCACAATAACCTGTATAATACCAATATTAGTTACCAGTATTTAAAAGTGGCCATTCAACTGAAACTGCCTTGCTGTCAGTCACTGAAGGGCTACAGAGTCCAAATCTTCAGTTCTCCTTCTGCTAGATCTATCTGCTGCATTCAACACTGTTAATCATCAAATCCTTCTGTCCGCTCTCTCATCATTGGGCATCACCACAACTGGTTTGAGTCTTACCTAACAGGTAGGTCCTTCATGGTGGCTTGGGGAGGAGAGGTATCCAAATCACATCAACTGGTCACTGGGGTTCCTCCAGTTTTTAGGCCCCTCCTGTTCTCTATATACACTGCATCACTGGGGCCCATCATTCAGACACATGGTTTTTCCTACCGTTGCTTTGCTGATGACATGCAGCTCTACCTGTCATTTCAACCAGATGATCCAACGGTACCTGCTCGGAACTCAGACTGCCAGGTGAACATCTCCGCATGGATGAAAGAGCATCACCTGCAGCTCAACCTGGCAAAGACACAACTTCTCGTCTTCCCAGCCACCCTATTAGTACAGCAACCAGTTTACCATCCAACTGGGCTCATCAACAATCCCATCAAGTTTGGCCAGGAATCATGGGGTGATCCTTTATGATCAGCTGACCTTTAATGATCATATTGCAAAAACAGAACGATCCTACAGGTTTGCACTACAGAACATCAAGAAGATCAGAACCTTCCTAACAGAGCACGCAACACAGCTTCTCGTCCAGGCCCTTGTCATTTCTAGTCTGGACTATGGCAATGCTCTTCTGGCTGGACTTCCAACATGTGCAATCAGACCTCTGCAACTGACTCAGAATGCAGCAGCACATCTTGTTTTTAAATGAGCCCAAGAGAGCCCATGTCACACCACTTTTCATCTCTCTGAACTGGCTTCCAGTTGCAGCTCTAATCAAGTTCAAGACTTTGGTGCTTGCCTACAGAACTGCCATGGGCTCCGCACCCTCCTGCCTCTGCTCTCCCATCGCAGAGAGGCATAAAATCACTCTCAAGGGCATTTTCATTCACCGTACCCTGTTGGTGGAATGACGTAGCTAACTCCATCCAAACAGCCGAATTCCTCACAATCTTCAAGAAATAACTAAAAATTCATATCTTCCATGAGCGTCTAACTGCCTCCTCATAATAATAATAATAATAAAAATTATAATAATAATAATAATAATAATAAATCTATGCCTTCACTTTTTCTGTTCTCTTATTATCCTCCTGTACTAGTTTTTACTATTATGAAAGATGACTGAAACCTTGTATAATGGGTAACTTCTCGTGTTTGTTGCAATCTTACGATAAATCACTTCTTGTATTCCTCAACTGTAATTCGCTTTGGATAAATGCGTCTGCCAAATACATAAATGTACAGTAAATGTATTAAACTGCCAAAGTCAAAGATTTCAATATGAACTAAAAGATTTCTCATCAAATTTTCCCAGGACCAAATGATCTGAGCTATGCTAGCAAAATTCTCATGCTGCTTTTGTATGTCAGCTATTCTTATTGTTTATACTTAAAAATTTCTAAGTCTCTTGAGCTGACATGTTGCTCCTCCTAATGATTGCTGGTGTTTCGAGTGGTCTATATTAGAACAATATGGAACTGAAAACAGCATTCAGGAACCGGTGTGATCGGGTCATCCCTGCTTTGATCCATGCCTCTATTTATCACAGTGACATGGCCAGCAGTGGGTGGCGGTCACTTGATGTCAGTGCCACACTGTTGCTCCAAAGAAAGAGGGCCATGATCACCTCACATGTTGGGCAGTCTTTATATTACAAATGTAAGTGTCTACAAGGAAATGATTGTTATAAAGTTGTTTTTCCATAGCTCAAAATAGCAGCTTTGTCCCAGATGTTCCTTCTACAACTCTTTAAGAAAAATATAGACAATTTTCAAAACAGTAAGAGTTTAAAGCTTTAAAATTAACATAGCACAGCTCAGATAATTTGATCTTAGAATTAAAATATACAGGTTGGTTACCATTTGAGTTCCTCAGCTCACTCCTGTCTACAAGAAACAGTTGAGATATTAAAAACATTTCTCATATTTCTTCTCTATTTTCTTCCTATTTTATCTTATCAAAACACAAACAACAGCACAATATGTGTGCATTGCAAAACCTTCTGGAAACACAATACCGCACAGGCCAACCACAGTTACGTCAAGCTTTTTAATGACACATAAAGTTATACAAGCGTAAACACTTACAATTTGCATCAACAGTTTTTTTTTTTTCGGACTTCTGATGGTATCAGAATCAGAGGTATACTGAGTTTATTGAAACAAATCTGCATACTGAAAAGACTCTGGACTGAGGGTGAGTTTGCATGAAGGGAGTTTCCTGCAGTAGTGCATGAGGTTTTTATTTGCTCTCTGGTGCAGGTGAAAGAGCACATAACTGACTTCATTTTCCAGCACAGCCATCCACTCATCCGGGCCAAGAGAAGTCTCCCGGAATAAAGAACTTTTGATCTAGGATTTGCTCCGCAGAAACCCACCGACATAAACATGCAAGCTCGTAGAAGCCATACTTACAGGAAATCTTGCTCACATGCATGCGGATTTACACACCGATTATCTTGTGTTTACACATGCATACATTTCTTAGGTATTTTTTCCTGTTCTGGTGCACACACACAGCCTCATACTTGCAGACAGCAGTGGCGTGTCCAGAGTAAACAGTTTGCGAAGCTCCAGGGAAGAGGGTCCAGGGTAGTAGCTCCAGAGCTGATGACGTGAAGCGAATGAAGGGAAGCTTACGCAGTCACCCAGGTTTGTTTAAACAAGCCTGGCTCTGCCCAGCATGGTAAACAAGGCTGGACCACCAAGCCTGCTGCCATTCTGCTACCAGTTGCAAAGTACTGTTGAGCCCACCGTCCCCGTGCCTGCTGTGCCAGCCTCCATACTACACAAGGACATCAGTGTAAGCCAATGCGCGGGAGGGGATGGGGGTGACACAGAACGCCACCCGTATATGTTTGTGTGCAAGAGGGGTTGAAGGGGGCACTTGAGCTTTTAACAGCAATAACAGCTGCTTAAACCAACAAACGGAGAACTTGATATGTACACAGAGAGAGAAAAAAGGCCTCAACTGTCCAGTGAAGAGCTGCAACAAAGATCAGGGCCACCAAACACACACAGCTGGTTGGGGCCGTGGTGAGGTCACAGGCCTTAGATGTACATAATCTGCAGGCTTTGCCGTTTGATCATATGCCAGGGGTTCGTCGGAGATGACAGCTCTGTCCAAATCTACCTTTCAAAAGAGTAGAGACAAGATAATTTCTAAATCTTTCTCAAACTCACAATAGGAATTCATCTGGACATCAGATCACACAGTGGACAGATCACACACCACCGACAAGACCAATTAAGGGTTTGCATAAGATCACACGTAGACCACTGACCCTAGTCCACCAATGGAAAAAAAGAAAAATTATTTCCATTTCCTGAAAGAAATACCAGTGCTGCAAGATGAGTGTTTTGGTAAACATGAAAGTTATACTCATGTATAAAGGACCAATTACTGTTTAATATGCAAATAGATAAAGGTTAACCAGTCACACTTTTTGATGCAAATATTCTGATGGCACTGTTGCTTATTTTGAAAAGCAACAGTCTAGGTGGAATTGGGATACTTCCAATCAGGACTTGGGACTTGGACTCTGAATCAGACTGCAATTGTGAATTAAATTGGATTTGGATGGACTTGGGACATTTTGGACGCAGAAAGTTTGCAGAGTACAGGCAAATCCATGTCATGTGTAACATGAAATACAAATAATTAACAACATTAAAGATAAATAAAGACATTAGGAAATGTCTCACACTCAACCTCGGTTAAAGATTAGTACTTAACTCAAACTCGACAAGGTGGACTCTAACGCTAACTCTTGTTCAGACAAAATGCATTTTTTTTGCGAAATGACAATTGACTAATTGTAAAAACATGCCTGTGGCGACATTTCTGCAAATTTATATTGCATTGCTTCTTGCACACTTCGTGAGACTTTCAAAGTTGAATGTCCATTGAGTGGCACTAAAAGGCTGCTCAGTTTTATCCAAAACAAATAAACATGAATCTGGCAATGTTTACTACATTGGTATGTATTGCAACAATGAAATGTCAGGTGGTGGCGATAAAAAGGTAACTGCTCTATTGTGTTTGAAAATAACTGAACACCTACACTAAATCCTACCCTAACCCTAACCAATAGTGTTAACAAAAGCAGATTTCAGATAAAAAAGGATGAACCAACCATCCTATTTTAGCTTGTTTGAGACTTTTGGCTCATGGGAATCAAGTGCTCTGCATTGTTAGTGCACTGCTGTACCAGGTGAGCTACTGAGCAAGTTTACTATGTCAGAAAATTATGTGATGCAATTATCAATTTTTTTATTCGTTTACAAATCAAGCACTATGGTAAAAGTGTTTTGAAGTTATAACATAGTATTGCATTTATAAAATAGCACACATATCAACAAAACAGCAGACTGAAATGATCTGCAAAACAATCTTTATGTTAAATAACTCAATGTGCTAATCAGTTTAATGGTTTAACACCATTCATAGATTCCCAGAATGCATTGCTGCAGGACATCTGTGAGTTGGCTGTTAACATTTGCAGGTTGTTAGTGATTACGACTCTCTTAAGATTGCCAGCCACACATAGCCTTACTGGACAAAGAACAACCTATCCACCTCTCAACCTCCAGAGCCTGTGCACTCACTAGCTGAATTAATATTTCATGTATATGGGCAGAAATCCAGCCTCATCCACCTCCTCCATCCACACTAGCAGATTCAGATAAATACTAAAAATTAGATCCAGAACAGCAGAGAGACAATGTTACATACAAAAAATGTGTCAAAAGATACCAGAGGATTCATGGATTTAAACATCAAGACCAAATTTTACAAAACAAGTCATTAAAGTTAAAATGGTTCTTTTAAGCTGTTAAAGAATTTTACATGTTTACAGTTATGTGATAAGTTAATCTGCACATATATATATATATATATATATATGGAAAGATGAAGCTCGCGATTATGGAAAGGGGCGTTACATTTCCGACAAATGCTTGCAGTGATCGGCCAATCACAATGCACTGGGTCAGTTGGCCAGTCAGAGCAGACTGCGCTTGTCAGGAGGAGGGACTTTATAGAAAACGAAAAAAATGAGAGAGGCGGGGCATAGAGGACCTACAATAATGTACAGTATTTGAAAAAGAATGTTTTTTTTTTTTTAACATTAAAGCATGTCAACATATTCTATTACACCAAATACACAAAATAATGATCTTTAAAAAAACATGATATGACCCCTTTAATGCACACTGTAAAAAAAAGTCTGTAGTTTTTACAAAATAATTTTGGCAGCTGTGGTTGCCAGAATACTTTTGTAAAAAATACAGAAAAACTGTAAACACAATTACGGCCAAAAACTGTAAATTTTACAGTACACTGTAAAAAAAAAGTCTGTAGTTTTCTACAAAATAATTTTGGCAGCTGTGGTTGCCCGAATACTTTTGTAAAAAATACAGAAAAACTGTAAACACAATTACGGCCAAAAACTGTAAATTTTACAGTATAAAACTGTTATTTACAAACAAGAAAATTTGAATGTAAACCAGTAAATTCAACAACGCACACTGCTATTAAAATCTGTTTTGTCCCTTTAACATACTGACAACCACCATAATAATGCAGGTGGTAAAAGAGAGAAAGCCACATGAAGAATCGAAGTTCATCAAAAGTAGCTTCGCCACAAGCAGAAGTTTATATTAATATATAGAAGGTGCACAAAGTCATTCATGCAAAACACAAAACACCATCATGGTGACACACGATACTTAAACAATTCAATAAACTTTCATTAAACAGCAGAAGATGTAACATAAAGCCCAAATGTACAACTGATAACAAAAAACTATTAAAAAACATGATTATTTAAACCAAAATACTTTCAAATGTGGAGCGTCACACAGGGAATTCTGGGAATATCAGTTTACAGTTTTTGACTGTAAATTATACATTGATTTGTTCTTTTTTTTTATTTCTAAAAACTGTAAAATTAACAGCATTTTACTGTAAAATTACATGAAATGTCTGGTTAGATCTTTTACAGTTTTTCCCTGTTATAGTACAGGAACTTACTGTTTAACCTATTTAACACTTTTTTTTTGTATTTTAAAGGTATTCATTACATAAATATTACTACAGGATAACATCCAATGCATTTTAAAGGTATTCATTACATAAATATTTCTACAGGATAACATCCAATGGAGCATATGACACTGGTGCTTTAATGCATTTTAGTTTTTAAAGGTAAACCCATAAATAGGTAAGGTAAAAAGTATTATGATTTTAGAAATTTTATTATTTTAACAGGGTGGGCGAAGTGTAAAAACTGCGTATGAAAACTGCAAGTCAAATTGGCAACAGAAAAGACAGCAAAAA
This sequence comes from Cyprinus carpio, assembly GCF_018340385.1. Classification (NCBI taxonomy): domain Eukaryota; kingdom Metazoa; phylum Chordata; class Actinopteri; order Cypriniformes; family Cyprinidae; genus Cyprinus; species Cyprinus carpio. The sequence continues at coordinate 6,346,365 of NC_056589.1, read as the reverse complement.
GGTTCAATACGCAATACTTCTAAAGCATTGATTAACATTACTGTTAATTAACATTTACTAATACAAATTCAAAGTTGTATCACCTGAGCTAACACAAATAACAATGAACAGTTGTATTTTTATTAACTAACGTTAACAAAGACTAATACATATTATAACAAATGTATTGCTTATTGTTAATGTTAGTTAATGCATGAACTAACTTTAACTTAAAGGAAATACAATTATGAACTACAATTAAAATATGTGCTTCAAAATGAGCATATGCTATAGATTAAGCCCTTTTTAGGATGCAGATTATAGTGTATTTCATGGTTTTCAGGTTTACGGGCCCTGAAAAGTAACTTTCTGTTTAATGACACTGTGTTCCAAGTTATGAGTGTGTGTGTGTGTTTGTGTGTGTGTGTAAGATGAGTAAACCATCTCTGTCCTTCCAGCACAGAACTCCCCCTCCTCACCTCTCCATCCATCTGCCAGGGTCATTGGTGAATCACTTTTACAGAGTGCACAGCACAAGAACAGCTATGAAGCCTGTTAACGAGTGTCATCCATTAACCAGCCAGACCATCGCTGTTTGTTTTCACACGAGGGGTGAGAGGAACATGGGGACATGGCTGTACACCTCTGTTCAAGAGTGATAGATATCTCTGCACTCTGAGGACAAGAATAAGGGAATGAAGAATATGACAGTAGTTGAAAATATCAATATAATAATATCATTTTTAATAAATAATAAAAATATATTTTTTAACATTTGATAAAAATAATTAAAATATATACATATTTAAAGCAATATATAGCTTTAATATTTTAATAGTTTTAAATTATTTTTATATTTTAAAATATTTATCAAATTTAGAAATAGTTAAAACAATTTTATAAAAATAATTTATATTTTATATATGATATTTATCTAATTTAAATGTGTCATATCATATCAGATTTTTATATTATATTATATTATATTACTCCACTTTATCTTGCAACTTATAGCACTTTAACTGTGGAATAATCATTATAATATGTGGCCTCAAGTGACTTATTGCTTTTCTTAATGTCTGAATTAAGAAAAAATAATAATTCTCCAAAGATCTTCTTTCTCCGTGATCTAAGCTTATATGGCAGAAAAAGACAGCGGCGGCTTGGGAAAAACTTCCAGTTAGTACACATGTTTTTATTCCGACAATAATTTTGTGAAATTTAAATCTCAGAGATTGAATTGGACAGTGGAGATGATAGAAGATTGAAAGCAAGGAAGGAGATTGATTTTGCAACTTCGCCGAATACAAATGTTTTTCCTGGAACTCATCAAGTCCAACCCTTTCAACAGCTTGGTTGGATTCTTCCCTTATCTGCATTTGAGAGTTGCCAAGATTTTGTATTGTGCAAGTGTGCGCACGCGGGGAACGGCAGAGGTATCGCGTTAAGTTTAAACATTATTCATCACAACTGGTGCAGATTTTTTTCCCACACAAACCTGTCAGTGTGATTAAAGTGTGATGTGGTTGGACGCAATGTGGTCAGGGCAAGAGTGTCTGAAGTGCACATCAGGCTGTTTTGCACACAGAAAAGAAAAAGCCTCAAGGAGAGAGAGACAGAGAAAGAGCGAGAGGCCTCTTCCTCTCTCAGGAAAAACACACACCTGACCACAATTATGTCTTTGAAGCCTCTCTGTGACCTTTACCCCCTCACCCCTCACCCCGAGCGCAGTGCTTTCAGTGTGTAACTCGACAGAGCAGCATGCAGCGATTACACACACATCCCTGTTTCTAATCACAGTCACACACTGATCTATACATTCATACACACACACTCTAGCAGCTAAAAACAGGAACTAAAAGCGGCCAAATATGCCTCAACTCATCTCATCACTGACTAGCCCAGTTCGTCCCTGTAGACCCGCCATAGCTGCCTTTCCAACAGCATAATTCAATTCATCGTATTCATGGCCAACACATAACCTTAGAATGCTAAATCACATCCTGAGTCTGTGCTGTATGCTCCAGAGCTGATCAGAGAGGAGGAGAGGAGACATGACGGGACGGGAGGAAAGGGGCTTTAACATGTCCTCAAACCTTAGAGAATGATCTCGCCTCATCTCCTCTCATCTCTTCACGTGTCCTCTCATTTTGTCTGGTCTTGTGTGAGTGTAGCTGTGCATGACTGTTGTATGCAGCGGTGTGTGTGAGTTTGCAGCAGATGTTGCTCTTTTGTTAAAATAATTTGGTGGGAATTTTCATGAGCTGCACAAGGCCACAGCTGGGATACAGGTGGAGAAATGAGGGGCTGATCAGAACACTGCCCACTAGAGACAGACTCAAGAAATGCTGAAGAAAATGAGAGGGAGAGTAGAGAGAGGGATCAGTAAGAAAATTATACCACAAAGCTTTAACCAACCTCCACTTTTTTTACTCTATATCCTGTGCATCATTTAAATCATCTCATTCATCATTCTTGACATTGTAGACAATGTTCATATTATTAAATTATGCAAACATTTAAACTAATCCATCATATTTGTAGGAAGGTTTCTTCAAGTGTCTTGGAGAAGTTGCCACAGTTCATCTGGATTTAGTCTGTCTCAGTTTTTCTGATTCTTCATGTAATCCCAGACGGACTAAATGATGGTGAGATCAGATAGAAATAAGAAGATTTTTTTTTTGTCTGTGAAAACACTAGTGGCCTAAGACTTTTGCATATGTATTTTAATATTCATTTCTGTTTTAATATTAATTTATTCCTGAGATGCAAATCATGATCCTTCAGAAATCATTGCAATATTCTGTTTTGCTGCTCAAAGAACATTTAGAATTATTATCAATGTCGCAAACGGTTGTGCTAAACATTTAGAAATCAAAAAAAACAACAAATAAAACAAACCAAAAAAAAACAATTATAAAAAAAACATAACAATTACAAAACAAAAATGAATATACAGATTTAAAAAAAAACATAAAAAGTTAGGGTTGTAATGCATTCATTTGAAAGTCCGAAATTGCATATATCACAAAAAAAAAAACTATTTACTTCCAGATGGTGCAGTTACAGCATCTACCTGGCCCATGTTAACCAGCCAAACTCCTACAGGCGGTGACCTCTGACCTCACCCCTGTACCTGAGACCTCAATTCACTAGTATGAACTCCAGACTGTGCTTGTTGCTGCCAGCTGCAGCACAGCTCTAAAGCTCTCCCACACATATGTTCGGGGTTTAGATCGTACCATTGGCTTTTATTCCTCCCTCCGCTGTTGGAGAACGAGTGGAGGGAGGAGAAAAAGAAAGTAAAAGAAAGACACACTGAGCGCCAGTTACCTCAGCTCTTGGCAGGAGTTCTAATTAAAACCAAACTTGTTTCCCTCTGTGAACAAACACGACAGGCGCTGAAGCTGAGGAGCTTTTTCAGTCCTGCCAAGATGTAAAGTGAGTGCAGGTGCCTCAGGAATGCCAGAGACTAGTGAGGGGGCGAGACAGAAGTGACCTTTCTCTTTCCTTCACTGTGTTTCTATCACTTGTTCTCTCACTTTCACCTACATTTCAACCCAGTGTATGTCCAAGAATTTCTTTGTGGTTGTTTCGTAATTTTCATTAGAAAAGTACAATCACATGATTTATTTTATTTAAAAGAACACTATTTTGTGTATTTGGTGTAATGCAATGTGTTAATACGGTTTAAGGTTCAAAAAACATTATTTTCCACATACTGTACATTATTGTTTCTCCTTTATGTCCCGCCTTTCTGAAACGTGTTGATTTTTACAAAGCTCATCATTCTGAAAAAGCAAGGTGTATGCTGATTGGCCAGCTATCCAGTGCGTAGTGACTGGCCGAATACCTTAAGCGTGTGACGGAAATGTTACAGCCCTCACCATACTGTGATGCTGTGTGTCCCAGCACAACGAGACAAAACCAATAAAACCCATTACAAACAAGGCATTTGTTGCATCCAGTGGGGACATAATTACTATTATAATGACTTATACTGTCTTATACTTTCTTATACTTATACTGCCGCGTAAACATGAAACCATGTCTGCATTTGTGATCAGAGAAACATCAAACAACAAGCTCTTCTCTACATTGCTCAAAACTCGTGTTTGAATCATCAATGGCAAATCCTTTACATATGAAAACGTACTTACAGGCTGTGAGTCAGAAGCGCCAGACTGTCCTTGCAAAGTTGGAATTGCCCAACTTTATAGAAACAGAGACCGGCATTGTAGGCTACTCTCACAGGAAACAGTCCTCGTCCTCTGTAAAATGTGCTCCACACATCTGAATATATGGGTTGAACTGTTCTGGAACAGTGTTGAACCACTGATTTCTAGTTGTGTCCTATTTTAGAAGACCAAAAAAAAGTAGTTTAACTTTCACAACGAAACACAGCGTCTCCATGAAATTACACCGGCAGCAACAAGTTATGCCTTATTTCTTTGCGTGAACATTTGGGTGGCGTTATGCAAATCTTCCCACATCGTGACGTGTTTAAACGAGGCGTAGGAGGGCGTGGTTGACTCTTAACTTTGATAAAGAATATCTCTTTGGATTTGAGACTTTAGTCTTTGCAACTTTACAGAATTTCTTTATGCACTTGAAACACTATAGATTTTCTTTATGAGCTTGTAACACTCCAAAGAGAAAGTAAAAATTTAAATCGCATCATATGACCCCTTTAAAACATGTAGTACATGTAGTCTACATCTTGACAACTACAATTTTTATTCTACTTTTATTCACTAACTTTAACTGCAACTTTTAATCCAGATTCCTATATTCCACATTGAGCATCCTGTGTGGTATATTTAAGTATTTTTTTAAATTGTAGTCATGCTCTCAATGCAACATTATGCTGCCTTTTAAGACATTTTGTTTCATAAGGCAGACAAGTACGCATTGAAAAACAAAATGATGGCACATGAGAAAAAGTGTATTTCTTTAGAATATACAAATGAAAAAAGTATTCCTTTAGAATACACAAAAAAATAAAAGTGCTTCTATCCGACAAAATTAAAGTAGTAAATTAGACATATTATAAAATAAATCACAGTATTTCATTTAATACCAAATTGGTATCAACTAACAATAGTTCATTCTAATTACTGATAGTAAAACAAATTATTAACCATCTAAATACTACACCCTATGCTCTCCACTCTATGCAGTTTGGCTTTAGAGCCAATTATTCCACCGAAACTGCCACTTGCTTCTTTACTGAAAACATCAGAGCGTTGTTGGATCGAGGTGGGGTTGTTGAAGCTGTGTTCCTGGATCTCAAGAAGGCTTTCGACACTGTCAATCATAAAATTTTGCTGACAAAATGATGCAGTTTTAATTTTTCATCAGATGCACTTAAATGGATTGAGTCTTACCTCACTTACCAACATGTCAGAGTCCAGTCATTTAAATCAGCGGCTCTCAGTGTGTCCACCGGCCTATCCAAAAAAAAAAACTCCCTCAAGACATAAAGTTGGACACCATTGGCAGATCACTCTAACCCCAAGACAAAAAAATAATGTCACAACATGGAGGTCAGTGGTGGAGGATGCTCAGCCCAAGCCATCAAACTGATGTCATCAGAGAAGGAACGCCATTCATGAAGCAAATTTTCAGATTTTTACCAAAGATTATGATGACAAACAGTTATATCTGTGGATTCACCTGCTGAAGACTAGTAATGTATGCTAACAAAGTAAATAGGGTCGACTTTGATTTCATGCAGACTTACCAACTTCAACAGAGATGCTGCCTATGTAGGTTAAAAACAGCAAGCAAGCTCACTTGATTATGCAACAGAGTTATATGCATCTTCACACATGCACATTAAACACACACTGCTTCCAGATTCAGGGTATAAAAGTGAGACTAAACCTCAGTAGTGTGGTTAGTCTGATGTCCCTGTTGAAAAAACTACATAGTATCCCTTACGAAAAAGAAGTTTATTCAAGTGTGCTATTAGTATACTTCTTTTAAACTAAAAATAGGAAAGTTTGCTTTTAGTTTACTTTTTATGTACTTCTCAGAAATGGGCTTTATGTACTCCTCAGAAATATACTTAAAATGACATTTAAGTATACTTGACATATAGTTACAAAAAGTCTAAATATATTTGAGCTATACTTGTGCTCCTAGAATCCGTGTTTTCATTGTTTATACAGTAGAGGGCGCTAATACACATCTTCTGTACAGAATTTCCAAAAAAACCCAAGTGAAGAAGAAAAAAAGAAACAACAGACGCTAACACATGTACTCTAACAAGATCATCTGACATGAAACAGCATCAAAACTGTAACGTTATGGAATAAAATGTCGACCGATGAAGAGGTAATAATTACAGTCAAGCTTTGGGGTGTTGATCGACTCCATCTACGTTTAGATTATCATTCTGAATCCAATTCATAGTGTTTTTTCAGCTTTTTGTTCAAAATGTTATTTCTTTATTTTTTTATGAAACTTACCCACATTAAAGTGTTTTAAAAAAGAATGTATGTTTACAAGCAGATACCCTGTTTCTTAGGATGTTTTGTATGTTCAGATATTCATATAACAAAATATATACAAATCAAAACCTAAATAGGGACATAGTAGTATGATGTAAAGTTCACTTATAGAAAACTTATGAGTATACTTGCAGTATAAAACTATTGGACTAGTAGTTAACTGAGACTATACTTCAAAGTGTACAAAGTATTTAATTAGTAAACTATCAGTATACCTATAACTTCACTTTTAGTATAATTGCAGTACAAACTACAAACATAAAGGTTTGCTATTGTTATACTTAAAGTATACTTTTATTTACTAGAAAGTGGGCTGATTTAGTCCCAAGGAGTATTGAAACAGTACACTTACAAGTATACTACTAGAACACTGATATTTGTATACTTGCTACATAAATTAATACTTATAAAAATATAGTATACTTGAACTTTATTTAAGTATACTTAAGTAAAATAAACTTGAATCAGTATACTACTTTCACTTTGGTAAGGGATATGCTGGTTAGGTATGTTTTGAAGCATGGCTTTTGCTGGTTAAAGTCTTTTATTTACATATAAAGTGGTCATGACAGTCTGGTTTAAGCTGGTCATGTGCTTGTCCTAAGCAACTAGCTCTTGCTTAGGACCAGCTCATATCCAGCTCAGGACCAGCTTAAACCAATTAACAACCAAAAAAAGACCAAACCAAAAAACATATCATGCAAAAAAATAACAAACAACCATAATATGCTGGTTTTTTCAACAGGGGTGTGTGGCAGTGAGCTGAAACAGATGCAGGTTCTGTGGTTCTCTCAATGGATCCTTCTTGATCTTCCTTATGTGAAACGCAAGAGATGTTGTGAAGAATGATCGTGCTGCTCTTTTGCATACACTGAAAGTAAATTGTGAGCATAGTTATCAAGAAAGATTTTCAGCGAATTATAACTGACATTTTTAGTCTGTTCCTCACACTAATTATATTGTTTCATAGAATATGTTTTGCAAATTGTATGAGCCACTTTTATGGTGTTTATATCATTTTTCAAGTTTGACCGTCTCTGGTCACCATTCACTTTCATTGCACAGGAAAAAGCAGCATGAACACTATGCTAAACATCTTTTTTCATTAAAATTCATTTAGAACAGCACTTGGGTGAGTAAATGATGAGAGTATTTTCATTTTAGTTTGAACTATTACATATATTAACACACACCGACTTGAGCAGCTTGTGGTTTGGACCATTTGTGATTTTGTACTTTCACAGATTTACCTTACTGTGAAACACAACACCCTCAATAAATGCTGCTGCCCAGCCACAGACATATGATCATATTAGATTATTGGAGGAAAGAGCATTATGACAAAAAAAGAGTGAGAGAAAGAGTTAAAGACCTATGCAGAGTGACATAGACAGAGTGAGTCTGGTTTTTAAAAGAGTCTGGTTCTGTGGTTTTAAAATGCGATTAACCTTCGAAAAATGAACAGTTTTATTAAAAATGACAGTGAACTGAAGTTCACTCCCAGTAGAAAAAAAAGAATAGCAAAACAGATTAAGGAAAATAAAGAGAACACGGAGAGCCAGTGCTGAAGAATTCATTCCACTGCACATATAAGCTTTGGAGACAGCAGAAAAATTAAATAAATTAAATAAATTAAATAAATGAGAGACAAGAGGATTTTCAGACCTTAACAAAAAGGATATATAGTTTGAATTATTTTATTTTATTTTTTATTTTTTTTACGTTTTTTGTTATTGTTGTTTTTGTCATTTTTTAATAAGGTTGTTTTTCAAAATAAATGAAAAAAATAAATATATACAAATCAAATATCATAAAAATTTTTATTTCAGTTTTAATTATTTAATATATCAAGTTAAAATAAATGAAAACGAGAAATGTTTCCTAGGCAACTAGCTGAAATAAATATATATATATTTCAGCTTATTTCAAGTAACAAAAAAGTATATGTTTAATTCAACAAAGTATACATACAATACAAAATAAAACCCAAATACCATATGTACAAATTAAACACAAAAATAAGTGAAAAAACACTCAAAATTTCAAAAAACATATTCATGTATGATTTAAGACTAAAATAGCATTGTCAGCATTTGTTAAATGGAAATAGATTTAACACAAGGAAGTGAGTTAATCCTCATAATGTCTGAAAACATCTTCTATCCCCCGAGTGCAATGACAGAAACCCATTTTTGCACACTTACCCAATCCAAAAACCCAATGCACAGTGTCTTCCCACAAGGCCACTGCTGAAAACGAGCCACCTCAAATGGCCCAGGGAACTTTAGTTCAGCTAAACTCTGTCATAGACATGCTGGTAATAGAGTTCAACAAACAATTGCAATTCCACACCAGCACCTGCAAAGACACTCCAGCTTTTCCAGATTAGAAACCAGCTGAAAGTATCAGTACAACGGCTGAAAGAAGCAACAATATCTTGGCAGAGCTCAAACACATATACTGGAAGAACTGTGAGAGATGAATGCAGAGACCATGTAGGCAGAGAGAAATGGTATAATATCCAAGTAATACATGCTGGTTTGTTTATGTTTGTCTTAGTGGTTTGTCGTGTGGTATGTCTACCATCTCCAGTGCCCTCTCTGTAAGGGAGTCTAGGTTTGTGTCGTGTAACCCATGCCATTCCTTGAATGTTTTGGATGTAAGCAGGGCTTCTCACTACAGTTATCACCTTCATCATGTCCACAATATTCTGCATGGCTGCACACATGGCTCGGGTCATTCCTTCAATGCAGCACAGCTCTGTAACTTTTAAAATGAATCTGCTTTATGTTGTAGTCTAATAAGACATCTCCTGCGTTAAAGGAACACTGGGAATATAGTTTCACTTTGCTGTCTGTCAGGTGAATTATGCTGTGTTTGGTCAAATCTGCAGGTTTTACGGTAAGAGCAAGTTGATTCTCACTCTTGAGAGCTGAAATCTGGCTCATGTGTACTGAGGGAAATTTTCCACAGCTATGCTCGGTCCAGGATATACACACTACACACACTGAACCACCTTTGTCAGAGGCAGCGACCTTCCCTCCCATCATGGAGGCCCGAACCAGCATGCTGGCAGGCCTAATCTACATCACATTTCCCCTCGCTGGGTACCAAATTCCAGCTCTGCCTGCAGGCGCCATTTTATATCCATGAAATGCAAAACAATGCAGTAAATAAGCTATAATAAGATTACACACATACAACGCCCAGAGAAAGGAAGGAAGAATAGAGACCTGAGATCTGGGCTGTTTAAGATTATTGTTTAAGATCTATTCTATTGTCTATGTTATCCCCTCAGAAAAGATTTTTCCTGTGATTCTCAGATATGCACGCTAATGACAGGTGTCGGGGGAGTCACTAAGATGTCTAAGCTGGTCAACAGAATCAACTTCCTCTCTATCACTCTGTAAATATACAATAGTGGTGTTTTGTTAGTGAACAAATCAGTGTTTTGAATTAATCTCTTAAGAAAACTAAATGTTCCTGTTCACATCTTTGTGCTGCCAGATGTAATTAATTCACTGGTTTCTCCCTTTTAAAGAATGTGACTGCTTGTGAAAAAGAAATGCACTTAATTGTATGGAATTATATGTTGAATTGTACTGAATGTGCACTTGTAGTGTACATCAAATATTAGAAGTCTATTTTTTTTTTAAATCTGCACTTGCAGATAACGTTATATTAATTAAATAAAATATGACACATTTGTATTTAAAGAAAAAGTGAAATTTGTCCTAATACCCAATTAAAAGTTTTACTATAATATACAGTTTTAATAATATTTTGTCTTGCTTTAAAGAAGTACTCTTATTTTGATGTGTTGACTAACATAAGACACACTAACATGTGAAGTACTAATTTTAACTGTACTGTGTTATTTTATATCATATTTACAGTTAATGGATTTTAAATGTACTAAATTGAAAGTACATCATTAACAAATGTTACTACACAAGTTTCAGTAAAATGACATTAAAGTTTTAGTTTATCATAAATGCTTGTCAGACATTTGACAGTACACTTCTAATTCAAAGACGATATAATTGTGTAATTATGTATTAGAAATTATGTAATTATATATAAAATGTACTTACATCCTACCTAAGGGGGTCAAAAAACTAAGCTCTCCAGTTCAACTATTTGCATTACAGATAAATATAAACTATATGCAATTGAAAATAACATGCAAACATTACATTCATTTCACACTTAAGTAAATTATTTTAGAGTATGTTGTTTCCATAATAAGTACTCTTTTTAAAAATATGCTAAAGTGTAAATCTTTTTTCGCAAGGAACTGCTTAATAAATAGATAAAAAGGTAAATGATAGATACGCTTTGTTTTCACTTGTTGGGAAAACTCTTTCTGAAGTTCTTAGTAGTCCAAAAAGAATTCTAACACTTGTCTTGGTTGTGACAAACATGTTTTCAAGCAAACCAGTTGTGTGATTTTTTGACTCACTCAAAGCACAAAAACTCACTTGCATTGGTATAATGACAAAACCTAGAAATGGTCACTGAATTAAATAGTGAACAAATCGTTTTAGAGAATAAAATCAGTTTGCTACTCTCAATTGATTCCAATGTAGTTGCTATTAGTATGTTTCTAAGCTAACAAGGCAGCACAAAAATATTGAGCACAATTAGTTATAGTTATTATCAAACTGTTTGTATTGACATTCTTCTATACAGAGTTAAATTTAAGTGTATATGCTTCAACATTTCTCTCAACCCTGTCGACCATTTTGAATGAGGTTTTACTGAGCTGAATGAAGGATTCATGCTTACATATCTACCTACTGTTTGTCTATAATGCCATATACTGCTGTTTAGGTGGGCAGCTCATTAAATATTTGGCTTTAGAATATATTTTAAATAAATTAGTTTCTTTTAGTTTCTCTATTCTCATGTCGGCTATTGCCAGTTTGAGCCATGCTTGGCCTGCTCCAATTAAAGTGGTGCCGTGACCCGGGTGGTGATTTCTGCTCTGCCTGCCCTGAGCGCACCTAGAATTGGTGGTAACCAGCATGGAGGGTGGGCATTCCTGTGAATTTCTATAGACAGATAGGTGTTTCAAACTGGGCTAGTCTGATGTCAGTTGCAAGTTTAGTCTGACCTGAGAAAAAAGAGTGTGATTATTCTACTTTAAGGAAAGAGGGTTTTGCCCCCGGCATTAGGCTGCTGCCTCTCTCCCACCAGGCCTCCTACTGGTTGGGTAATTAAAGCACATCAGAAGTGGCATCACCATGGAAGCCAGAGCCACAGGCTCCACTAATCCTGTTTGAGACCATGAGGAGCCATGGCCGCCTCAGCCGGAAGACTTACAATTACCCAGTGGAGAAAGAGAGGGAATGAAGGAATGGGGAAAAAGAGGGAAAATAATAAACAGGAGGGGATTTTTTTGAGGTGTTCTTTCCTCTCTCACATAGCTTTTGTTCAAAATAACTTCAGAACTTTCATAGTTCAGTCTGAAACATGATTTTTCAAGAAATAGATATGGTCCATTTCTCACTATTAACTATTAACTATGACTTTTGCCTCAATAAACCCCTAACTTGCTGCTTGTTAAAGGGTTACTCCACCCCAAAATGAAAATTTAGTCATTAATTACCCCCCTCCCATTAATTACTTTATTCAACAGTTTGTCTCCTGTGTCTCTCCACATCACTGTAGCGCAATTTTGGAGAATATGAGCTGAATGCAAACTGTGTAAAAGCTCTTCTGTTTCAGCCGCCCCACAAGGATATGTTTTCTACATGTATTAACGCTTTGATTTGAATGAAAACAGCACATCCATGTGGCGCTGCTGACACAGAATAGCGTACACAGTTTGCATTCAGTGGATATTCTCCAAATGGCGCTATGGTGAAGCAGAGAGACACAGAGGAGACAAATTGTTGAATAAAGTCATTATTTTTGTTTTCTTCTCATACAAAAAGTATTCTCGTCTCTTCATAATGTTACGGTCGAACCACTGATGGCAGATGGACTATTCATACTTTTCTGGACCTTGACAGTGTATTTTACTTGGGAGTCTATGGGACAGTCAGAAGGCTCCCGGTTTTCATCCGAAATATCTTAAATTGTGTTCCGAAGATGAACGAAGCTTTTACGGGTTTGGAACGACATGGGGGTAAGTGAATAATGACAAAATTTTCATTTTGGGGTGGAGTATCCCTTTAATAGTTAGTAAGGTAGTTGTTAAGTTTAGGTTAAGGGATTTAAAATATGGTCATGCAGCAGAATAAGGTAATATGTGCTTTATAAGTACTAATAAACAGCCAGTATGCTAGTAATATGCATGCTAGTTAATGGTGAGAATTTGTCCTTAAAATAAAGTGTTGCCCTTTATGTAACATTTGCTTTTGTTAAAACTATCAGTTGTAAGTTTAGAGTAGGTGGCACATTATTTACAAAAGCTATAGAGCATTACCTTTTACCTCCACTCACGGACATTTCATTTCTGAACTGCCGCAATATGTGCAACATTGAGCAGATAAACTAAATTCACGGTCATCTGTTTCAGATAAAACTGATCTTTTGAGCGACACTCATGGGACATTTCACTTTGAATGTGTCACAATACAACATACACAAATGCTGTTTTCAGCTTTTTCAGAGAATTGCATCTTCAATACCCATGAATTGTTTAGCAAATCTGCATAAATACAAAAATTTGTGCTGTTGAAGGAAAAGTCCTGTGAGTATTTGGGTTGGGCTGTGATGCACTTGGGTTTCTAAATTACTGTGACGGATAAATGTGTTTGAGTGAGTGAGACCCAGTAAAATCCTGCAGCCAACACTACATTATTGAAACTCAAGTGCTTTCTTAGTGCCTTATTAATGGTTCTGGTCTTCTCCCTGAAGTCCTTAATAAAGACAAATTTCTATTATACTACACGCTGTATAAACAAGGCTCTTGTAATGTCCCCTTTGCCCTTCACAGTGCGTGTTCTTCCCTCATTTGACCTCAGTAAACCCCTACATTTCTCAGCCATTTTCTATCACACTTCAGTGGTTTGTTTTGGTGCCAAAGGCGGCGACAACTTCCTTGGCCCCTCATATGTCCTGTCCTTTCTTTTTAACAAGGTTGGACTTTTTGAACACAGTTCTGAATGCTACACATACTCTAATCCCTCATATCGGGCGCATAAGCTCAGAGAAAAGAGCTCAGTGGTAGTCTCTCTCTCAGGTTCGTCCCCTTCATCTGGGCTGCTATCAGGGGTTCTTCCCCGGCCCGGTTCGTTCCCAAGCCTCCCCAATCCAGCTTGCCAATCCAATCAACCCCTCATTAAGACACACAGTGGGGAGGTCAGGAACTGAGCTTACTGCTTATTCACACACATCTACTCATCCACAGTGGTTAAATACTACAACTCCAAACAAACACTTATGTGCAAGCACCATATACATAAATACAACCTCATCTGCAGTCACACTTGAACAACATGCATACAAACAAGTGTTATCTGAGAAGAAAACACCTGCAAACATTGCTTGAAAGGGAATAAACAAACAGAGACATCAGTAAAAAGTTTATATTTTATTCTAAATAAAATACTTGAATTTATTTTGAATACATTTGGAATACGTTTTTCTCATGATTTTACATGTAAATTTTAAATGCATTTGTATGATAGAGATATGTAAGATATGTAAGACAGCAAATTTTAAATGTACAGTATATGTCCTCTAGAAATTAATTTTGTCAGTTTTAAGAGAACACAAGCATATGTTTATACTAATACAGTCTGGATGTATTTTGAAATAAATTTGGAATACCTTTTATTATTTTATGACAGATTGAAGGAAAAGCAGCCAACAAATCCAACAAACGTGGAAAGTCCCTCAACCCTATTTAAAAAGCATCCCAGAATGTAGTTTATGACTAAAGTAAAGCTCCTGAATCAAAATATGAAATGTTTTAATGTGTTTAACATTATTCACTGCACAATTCCCATACTTCCATTTGTGGATTTATCTGTATTTTCTTTTGTTGTGATAACTTCAGCATTATTTTATGTGTAAAGAGTACGAGTAATTATGTGTATCCAAATTTTGGGCCGGTGCTGTATATATTTTATTTATATTCCCAAATATGACATGTGGGGGAATATTACCCATTCCCTCATTTTAGTTTAATTGCGGCCAAAATGAGGCAATTACTTAGTAAAACATGGCCACAATTGAACTAAAATGGAGAAAAAATATATTTTATTTCATTTTTTATTTAAAAAGAGGAACAAAGTCTAAAAATGTGTATACACTGTATATAGTATTTTCATCTGCAAGTCATGTGCAGTGCTCCACATATTTAACAGGAGTCGTTACAAAAGGAAAACACTCGAGATTGTCAAAAAACTAACTCTGCTCTCATAGTCGAGATTTTAAAACTCGATATTCTAAACGTTGTTTTACCCAGAGTTTAAAACGGCCATAAGGATGCAAAGCAATAAACAGTACCAGTGAAAACCGTGGTCTCTTCATACACCTGTATCCACACACACAGAGTTGGTTTTTGACACCGTTTAATGGAATAGGGAGTTTTCTCTTCCAACAACACAAGCTCCTTGACATAAATCCAATGAGCCTTTGGAGGGATAACGCAATAACATTCTGACATGCACCATTTTCCATGATATGATGTCCCCTTTGGGCGGACCAACAGATTGTCACCACACTCTGAGCACACACAGCAAAGTAAACACACAGAGAGGAGGACATGGACAGAGAGAGAGAATGTGAGAGTGTGAAGCAGAGAGAGACACAGACTGTAGGAGATAAACAAAGAAATGATAGCGAAAGCGGTCAGCGTGGTATCAGATAGGAATGAACGGTTTGGTGTGAAGTGGCAGGGCGGAGGCTCGTTGAACAGGAAGGCGGAGGAGGGTGAAGCATTACTGCTGGATGGAGGAGTCTAGTGCCCGGGCTGTAAATCTGCCAGTTTAAATATCCTTCACCCATTCCACAGTCCTGTTTCAACCCAAATACCATCCAGACATCTCACACCAACACTTTGCCACAATTTACTAACACACGCACACACACAGTGCTGGAATAAAGTAAATGGAAGAGTAAATGGGCAACGTGAAAAACAATCTTTGAAATGTTTTCTCTTTTATATTCAATCATTTTCTTCAGTTTCTTCACAACTTTGTATGGATATGAAGATGCTCACAGGAAACACTGAAGCGATGTTGTACAAAGGTGGTTTATTTGTACCTCAGGAAGTGTAATGGGGTTCTCAGTTGTGTCTCTTTAATGTATCAGTTTTGTGTCAGATAATTCTCCTAAAATTCCTTAGGGGAAAAAATGGGACATTTGTTGAAATCAAATCCAGTCAAAAATGTATGAAGCCTGCCTGTATGAAGGACCACCAGTTTGAGGACAACTCTTCACAATCCTATCAGTTCACCACAACATCACTGTACAGGTGTGCGTGTGTGTGTGTGTGTGTGTGTGTGTGTGTGTGTGTGTGTGTGTGTGTGTGTGTGTGTGTGTGTGTGTGTGTGTGTGTAACTAATATTTTTGTGAGCTGCTAAAACACTGGTGATGTATAGCTGTGAGATAATATCTAGTGACCTTCAATAACTATTGATTCTGGAAGCCTGTACAAAAATATTTCAAACTTGGGAGACGTTGTGCATGTAATGTCATTGTTGTTTCCATGTTTATTAATGTTTGTTCATATAATGCAGAGATTCCAAGATTATTTTTTGTTTGTTTGTTTGTTTGTTTGTTTGTTTGTTGTTAGTATATATAAGTAATATATGTAAGTAATCTAAAAAGTATTTAGAATACATAAAAATTAAAAAACTAATACAGTTTTCGTCATGTAATCTGTAATCAGTAATGGACTACAATTTGTAAGTAATCTACCCAGCGCTCTCTCTCTCTCTCTCTCTCTCTATATCACTCTAAACATAACAAATATATAAATAGAAAATACAGTTCATAAAAATATCTTGATATTATGAATATTTGATGAGAAATATAGTTCATATTAAGAGCTTACTCTTTTTTTTATTGCTGACTGTCTTTTCACTTCACATGACTTCACAAGCTATCAGCAAGGGCTTAAAGCCACAAAGCTCTGATTTTGATTTTATGGGGTTATTAAAAAGATCTCATTTGTCATTTTTCTTTCCTACAGTTCTGCACATTTCCCGTAGACATTTATGATGAATGTGTGGGACTCCACCTGGCGTCTTAAACTCCCTTTGTTTGGGAGGAGATAAAACTAAAACAAAGTCAGACAAAAACGCTCTGCACGTCTTCTGCCTACACACAAAAATCACGCCAATGTTGAGGTGAGGATGGTGTGTGAGGACTATCCATGCAAGAATAGCTGATTTATTTTACACGTCTGTCTGTGTTGTCAGTGTCTTCATTCAATTTGCCAAAAACACCAAGAATCATTTGCTGTGGGATGTTATTCTCTTTTTCTTTCTGTACATTCAGTGGCCTCAAAAAGTATTTGGGCACTTAGATCATACTAGACAACAAAATATTAAACCAAGGGGTATTTATCTTCTCATTCGTCTGACCTCGTGCTGTGAAGAGGGAGAGTGTTTTTCAGGATGAAAGGGTTACAGTTCTCCGCAGAATCAATGGCCATGAAATTCATTTCTCACATGGCTGGATGTGTGTCTACTAATCATAACCTAGACTGACAATTCAATCACGCCTCCAGTGTGTCTCTTTCATGGCCTTTATTCTCCCATCCACCTGTCCTTCCCACCATCCCCCCCAATACTTAGCCTCCATGAAAAAAAAACAACAACAACAACAACAACAAAACAATTAACAATGCCAACTATGATTACTGTAATGGCTGTAAGGGGGCTGGTGACCCGGTTCTCCTCTGTATCCTTCACATAAACACACACTGCTCTTGGGAGGGTCCCAGCCGGATACGGTTTCATGGAGTCCAGGAGCTGAGTAATGACCAGTCTGTGTGGGTGATTAGATGAGGAAATGGAGAAAGAGAAAGAGAGAAAGAAATATAGTCA